>NC_048412.1:2493616-2510471 GCF_013103735.1 Etheostoma cragini | reverse complement strand
GATTTTGTGTAAAGCACTTTGAATTGCCCTGTTGCTGAAATGTGCTATACAAATAAAGCTGCCTTGCCTTGCCTTACCCCCACCCCCCACCCCCGCTGCTGTCCAGAGGGTGTCAACAATCTGCTGCGTGCTGCACCAGCTGCTTGTTGTTTGGCCTTTTTAGTGTAGTGTGATTTTTAATAATCAATATCCAAATTGTTACAAAATCCAAAGTTCACTGGGTACCCAGGAAACCAAGTGTAAGGTAGATTGGATGAACGGTTCATGAGATATTTGAAAGACACACACACACACACACACACACACACACACACAGAGGCGGTTTATTAGATCAATCAGACTTTGAATTCAGACATTCAGATAGATTTCAGTTATGTTCAGACACGCTGGCAATATATTTATTTAATTTTATTCGTATTGTGTCAACGTTATCAAGGGAACAGACTCTCTTAAATGAAGGTATTTCTTTTATTTCTGCTACCAGGACAGGATGCAGTAGCAAAGCTACAATGAAAAGGTCATGAAGAGGGGCTTTTGGGGTCTTTTTTGTTTTCAGCTGTTCTTTTTTAAATAACAAATTCATTTTCAAAAAGCATATGTGAAGAAATTGAGACACCCCGAGGTCTTGTAATTTTACAATCTCACAAATAACAACCATCTCCTAATCCAAAGGTTGCAATGACCCTTTCTTCAACAGATAATTGAACAGTGTCAGCAGTCTTGCCTAAATACTGTACATTTCTCTCTTTTGCGCCCACGATTGCATAACAAAAAGGAATTTGAGACAAGTTTTTTTGCCTGAATATTCATGAATATCGTCGAATTTGAGCTCATTTATATCTGTGTATTTGTCTGCTGTTTCCTCAACTTTATTTAGCTGTGTGTGTGTGTGTGTGTGTGTGTGTGTGTGTGTGTGTGTGTGTGTGTGTGTGTGCGCGTGTGCATTAGAGAGCGAGTTAATTATGTGGAACACTAGAGCGTCGCTAGCTTTGAAGAGGCGAGAACCAAGAGCCGTGCATTATTGATGAGTGACACACATTGCCGACATGGTCACAAACACTAACGCACATTTATCTCCACATGCACGCACACAACCTCAAATGTGCCCACGCACGCACGCAAGCACACACACACACACACACACACACACACACACAAACATATAAATACTGTATATATTTGGAAGTGATCCTTCCTCCAGCCCCAGAGTACCTAACAGCGGTTGCTGACATACTTACAGTACCTTCTATATGTTTCGTTCCCAGCATATCTCTCTCTCTCTCTCTCTCTCTTTCTGGTCCATATGGGACTGTCATTGGCCCTTTACACTATTATTTAGCAGACAGCGTATTTGATCCCATAGCTCGAGCTGATCTCAGTAGATCATTAATGCTGAATTTAGCTGGAACCAGAGCATGTTTTTATCACTTTATTACTCACACACACTCACACACACATGCACGTACGCACACTGTATACACACACAGATTATGTCCTCATTATGATCTTCTATGTACGTGTCTGTAAATGAATTAAAACACGTTTCTATGGTATTTTATGGCAACAACACAGATTATCATCTCCAGCCCATCTTCACATATTCAAACCATTGCTTCAGTTGCATTGCTCGCATTGTGTCACTTTTGCTGTTTTGCCCTGAAAGTAATACAAAAATAAGAGAGTGAGAAATCAAGACATTCAGACACACACTATTTAGAATAGGCCTGCTAAAGTTGAGGTAGAGTTGAGTTAAAGGAACACACCGACTAATTGGGACTTTAGCTTATTCACCGTTACCCCCAGAGTTAGACTAGTCCATACATGCCCTTCTCATCTCCGTGCGTGCTGTAACTCTGTGTGATGCCCCCAGCATTAGCTTAGCCTAGCACAGATGCTGCAGGTAACCGGTTCCAACTAGATACTGCTCCCAATAAGTGACACAATAACAAAAAACATGTTCCTATTTACTGAGAATACAGTTTCCAGTTAGTATGCGGTTAGAAGATGGCCGCCTCTCATGTGACCTTGTTATTTGTACACCTTGTGACTATTCAAATCACATGGAAATAGGAACATGGTAGTGTTATTTTGTCAGATACACCGATGTGATTGGTGCAGCTTGCCTCTGGCCCCGCCTACATCAGATACACCAATGTGATTGGTGCAGCTCGCCTCTGGCCCGTCTATATCGGATACACCGATGTGATTGGTGCAGCTCGCCTCTGGCCCGTCTATATCGGATACACCGATGTGATTGGTGCAGCTCGCCTCTGGCCCCGCAAATATCAGATACACCGATGTGATTGGTGCAGCTCGCCTCTGGCCCCGCCTATATCAGATAACATATTATTCCAGGGTAACATAAGTATAGAGTTGTTTCAAATTCAAAACAAACTTTGTGAACTCTTAATGGCATAGCGCTGCACCGTAGTCGTCAAAGTCATCCAAAGCTGAACCTGAATCAAAACAGTGAACTGATGTTAACTGCTGAATGTTTTTACAATGTTTGACATGTTAAGCTCAGTAACTGTAATATTTTACATGCGTAGTGAACTTCTCTCAAACATGTTTTTTTTGAAGATTGTTTTTGGGGCATTTTAGGCCCTTTATTTTAGGCCCTCTACCAACTGAGCAATCCGGGAGCCCCTTTCCACACAGTTTTACAAACAATTTTGACTTTTAAAAATTTTGTGCAGACGATTTAACTAGGGGAGTTTCAGCCTTGGAAGTGTTCAAAATATCAGTCACCTAATGTTTTTTTTATTTTTTATTTTTTATTGAACATGAACGTGACTTTAACTTCTGTACGCCTGAAAGAATTCCTGTGCAACTCTATTGAATAGTAGTCCTGTTTTTCCTAAAAGGATTCCTAAAAATGACCTAGTTCCTTATTGGCAGTAAAATAAGCACCAAGGCACTCACTCTTGTCATATTTGGCTGGACTGATGGCTTCTCCAGTTCAATAGCTGCTCACTCAGTCACTGCAGACTGGCAACACACAGTTTTTTTATGGAGGCATATTATTGTTTTATCGGGGTCAAGTGTCAAGCGGCTGTACTCCAGGCTCTGGCTGCAAATCGATACTGTATAGAACAGCCCATGGAGCACAAATATTGATTAATGAATATGCGTAAATCTCATGTCACATCTCTCTCACACACACACACACACACACACACACACACATGCATGAACACAAAATCACACATGTATGTATCCGCAGGCAGACTAACAAGGCTATACATGCACTGTGTTGAACACACTCAGTCCCACATGCTGAGAATAAATACCCCTCCCTCCAGAAAAATGTGATTATGTGATACCATATTTATGCAGGGGCTGCATCTTTCCAAATGCGCCGCGTTAATTGCGATTTCCGCGCAAAATAATGCGCGCCTTGCATGATTTCATAATCGCCGCATTTTGGTTGCAAAAAAAGTCACAAACATCTTAACAGAAAGTTGAAAAATGTTGCGTTCACTTCACACAAGAGCAGCCATTTTCCCCTGTTGCCATGGGAACGTTACGAAGTGATGTAATCACGCGACAAAGCAGTGTCTTTTTCCAAATTCCCGCAATTGCATCACACAAAATTTTATATTGCACCGCATTTTTTTTTAGAAAACTTGCCGCATAATTTAGGATTTTTGCAAACAGCAATCTCAAAAAAGCTGCATTTTTCTGGAACTACTGAAATACACCCGCTACAGCAAGTATGTAGTGGTCTTTTCATGGCAACACGTGTTTGTGTGTCCTTTGTGTTTATGGACCATTTCATAATTCATGCTCAGACAGTTATATCATACTGGTGCTGTTGACCGTTTTCAGAGATCTACCTGTTGTCTTTTTCACTGCCAACCTTTGTCTATTTATGAAATTTAAACCCAAAAAATACTCATCCCTGACCTCTAAATAACTCTTAAAGCACTTTGACATGACTCATGTTTTTTTATTTATGAATGAGCTTATTTCTCCGACAGATCAGCAGCTAATAAGCCCATCCCTCTGTTGTGCAATGCGCTGATGGAACGTCCATGCAAAACACCAAACGGAAGATGATTTAAAGGTGCTCCGTGTCCCATCTTTAAACATCATTATACCATTAATAGTGCTACCCCGGTGCAATTACTGTAAACAAATGAGGCCATGGACTAGATGATTGGTAGTCCGTATCTCACTTCATCTTTCAGGGAAACGCATAACAGTTGCTCATGTTAACATTTATTTCTCCCACAGGGAAGAAAGTTCAGACACCAGCTTTTCAATGTGATGCACCAGTGTTATTGTCAGCATCATTTTTCTCATAATTGAAATATAAGAAGATGTAGTGGAAAGTGCATTCATATCAATCTGAAACACAGCATTATAAAATCGACAGAAATAGATATTTCAAGCGTGAGTAAAACCCTTTTGCGATATTAAGATTAGTTTATGTCCAAATTTAAAAAAGCTTATTTGGGGGAATGCACTCTTATCTGTAATTAATGTGGTAATGATTTGTTGATGTTGAAATAAGAGACATAGTTTCACGTCGTGAGGGGTTAAAGGCAAAGCCACTTAATGTTAACGCTTGTGTTGAGCTCCTGGTCCCCGGTGACCTTAGCGTACTATGTGATGTCATTTCACGCAAACTAGCGGAGGCCTCGCCCTTCGGGGTCCCGAGACCCATCCTGCACTCGAACGCGTCACACAAACCAAACAAGTCCCCGTTACACGAAAGACAACGCAGATCCATTTCTGACACATAGGTAGCACCAGGAGACAGAGAAAACTCACAAGGCTGATATGATCCTTTAATCCTCTTCCCTGAGCTGCAGCCTTTGCCCCATAGCAAGGACAGAATCCCTCTCTACTCTCCACTTTCTATTAACGTGACGACATCACATGTGTGTGTGTGTGTGTGTGTGTGTGTGTGTGTGTTACCCAACTACACAGCTCCTCTTTACTCATTTAAAAAGCAGACTGACTACTGAGGGCCCTGTGGTGCGTCTGAAGTGTTCAAAGCTGCTGACCTCCCCACATCCAGAGCTGCTCGTTGGATGGGAGTCCATTGGATTCTCTCTAACTCTCTTTCTCTCTCTCTCTCCCTCTCAATCTTTCTCTCTCCCCTTTTGTTTCAAAACGAGCATTGTGGAGGGTATTTAATGCCCCTCGCGCTCTGTCTTTGTCTTTTGCTCTTTTTATCGCCTGCCTATCTCTCACTCTCTCTCCTGCTGTCACCCGTCTTACTAAACCAGGGGTGACATGACCAGTGCTGGGTTGCCATGGCGACAGTCCCACTGGTATGGCGGCAGTGGTGATGGCAGCGTTCAACGGGTCTGCGCGTGTGCTCGCAAGTGTGTATTTTTGTGTTCGTGGGGGTGTGAGTTCACTTGCCAAGTGGCGATGATAACGTGTTTGTGGTTGTGTGCTTATCTGTGCGTGTGTGCGCTTGCGTGTGTGTGTGTGTGTGTGTGTGTGTGCGCGAGTTGCGGCCTCCTGCAGATGTTCTCTGGCCTCACTGCCTCCTGCCAGCTGCTCCGCCCGCAGAAGAACACACACACACTCCTTTTAATTAAGAGCCTTGTGCCATGGTGGGTGACTCAATAGGGGGACGATGGCACTCAAACACACAGACACACACACAGACACTCTCACACGTGCACACCAGAGTGCACAACACAGTGTGTCCGTTAACTGTTTTATTGTTTGTGTGTGTGTTTGGATGTGTGTGAGGAGATGATCCACTGGTGTTGCCCTTGAAGCCCTGTGGTGGTGATAGTGGCGTTGCTGGTAGGTAAACAAGCAGCTAATCAGGCCTATGTATCAGGCCCCGCCCCCCCAGCAACACAGGCTACTAACACACTCTCTCTTCCGCTGGTGTTGAGAAGAGGAGGAGGAGGAGGGAGTTAGGAGAGTTGGAAGAGGAGGAAGAGCGGAAGAAGCAGACAGGATTTAGTCAAAGACGAGGGGAAAGACAGAGGAGGGAGTGGGAATCAGGCGGTTGATCAGGAGGCAGGACTTCATGTAGTATACCTGGTTTCTGTCCAAGTATCTTTTGCAAATTAGGGCGTTCCGACATTGGCATTGCGTGTGAAAAAATGCATCTTCCTCCTTCATTTAATGCCAACACAGAAGTACGGTGGCCGACAGGGGCAAACGCCCTGCAATTTAAGAAAACACATGCAAAAGATCAAGCTGTTCCACTTAGCGCTCCCTCTAGGCCTGGAGAACTTAACGTAACCTTGATGCAGCGTTTCTGCTTTTTTTGCATGGCTTCTGTATTTTCAGCATATGTGTATTTGGTCGGGTTGTGTGTATTTGGTCAGGTTGTGTGTATTTGCAGCGCTTCTGCTAAATGCTGCGCAGACGTTTTGTCCAATTAATTAAGTAGTTTTCTTAATTTGCTTGTGTTTTGTCCATTTGCATGTGTTTTCTTAACCCTTGTGCTGTCCTGGGGTCAAATTGAGTTATATTTCAAAGTGTGTTATATCAGAAATATGGATTTTTTTCAACCAAATTACCCCAAAATAACATGGATGATTCCATACATTCTTCATTTAACATTAATGATTACTTTCATTGAATTTTATTTAATCTTATAGCATTTGAATTCTTTTTTTTGAATGGTTTCAAAACAGTATCCGGACTAAACTTGGACATCTACCCATCTGAGATCCACTCAGCATCCTCTGATCTTTGACTATTAGTAAAAAATAATTCATAATTTCTCAGTTTTAACTAAAAACGTGTGTATAATTTGATATAAATGAGTTTTTTTACCTTAAATTCCAAGAATAGGTGTAAAACTTATTATTAAACCAGGTCATGTTTTAAAAAAACATAAAAAGCTGGAAAAAGTGAAAAGTATATCAGAAAAGCAACAAAAACAGGACAAGTTCATGGTTAACGGGAAGACAAAACTAGGGTTATATTGCAGGGCGTTTGCCCTTGTCGGCCACCGTACAGAAGCCTCTTTAAAAGCCATTCTACAGTATGTGATGTCATTCGGCGACGTAGCGGGTTAGCCAATCAGACGCACGTAAGGTCCTGGTAGATCACTCTGTAAATGGAGCAGGCGGATTCTTTTAGCATGTCAATTAAAGGGAAAAAGTTGTCACTGGGATAGCTTTTCAGAGTTGTAAAATCCAGTCTCATAGTGTTAAATATTTGTAAATTGCTTGGTATTGTTTCTAACCTGTACCTGAAACAACACCCCCCCCCCCACCCCCCCTCCCAGATAGATAGGTTTCATCATAAAAGGAAGTTTTTCCTCAACACTGTCATACTAAGTGCTTGCTCTTGGGGAAATTACTGGAATTGCAGGATCTTTGTCAATTATAGAGTGTGGTGTACTCTAACTGTAAAGTGTCTTTTTTATAGCTCCTGTTATGATTTCATAAAAATATAATTGGATGGATGGATAGATAGATTTATTAGTTTCTGTAGATGGATTTGTCTTTTTATTTCTGCTGTAATTCTATTCTACTTATACCACCACACAGAGCTACCCAGGTATATATTTAAAATAATACACCTTTATATAAAAATGTAATAACCTGAAACGTGTATAACACAAATGTTGGAATGTTTGTCCCTCTGGATGTTTGTAAATCAATTAATTTGCCTCTGACCATGGAAAATCACTTTGATGATTCATATTATCCCATCCGCTTTTTGCAGCATTTCCAAAGGGTGTGCGATATTTTTAATATTTACAAGTTTACATCTAAAACAATAAAGTGGGGGATAATGTAGCCAAGGGGTTAAAGGGGAATCTTAAATGTTCACTACTGGTGTTCCCGGGGTATGTTCTTCCAAATTCTGCCCTCAATCCCTTTTCTTTAATGTTTAATTTACTGTCACTTAGTCCTGTTGCTCTTCACACTCCTTATTATCTCTTTCTTACTCTTGTTTTTCCCTCTGTTCTCTATCCCTATAAATTCTCTCCTCTCCATTATTGTCTCTACTTTTCTCTCTCTCCTCTATCTCTCTCTCTCTCCTCCTCCTCTGTCATCTCATCTCCCCTTCTCCCTAACACACCCAGACACAGCAGAACACCACGGATAGTTAATAATTCCCTAATTTCCACTCTTCGCGGTCTGTAGAAAGTGTCGCAGATAACCTGATTTATCAGACGGCTATTATAATGTGAATCAGGGGTATTAAAGCGATGGACATTAACTTGCACATTGTTTAAACAACGCCACGAGACTAATGGATTTCAAAAGGAATTTGTCAACACAGTTCTCCGTGATTATAATTAGTCAAATGAGAGCAAAGCAGTGAGGAGACCAGTTGGGAAGTAGTTTAGTGGGAAGAAAAGGAGGTCATAAACACAGACACTGCAGCGGGGAGCTATGAACGTAATAGATGGAGAACCGCACACTGTTGTGCGACTGTGATATGTGTGTTGAGTAATGTTGAGGGAGACGGATGGGATTACTAGTCGATATGTCAACTACTGAGAGAAAATCGCCTCCTTTTTCCCCAAAGGGTACTTCATTTTATGAAAAGCTAACAACTTATTAGACATATTGAATAACGCCAACTGTACATCACTGGAGTGTTGGCCTTACGTTCTGGGACTGACATCCAGTATTGTTGCCTGTACTTTGATTTTTCAGATTTTCAGCATCACAATAAATGATCTGTTACAAGCAGGAGCAGGAGAGAGGATAATAGTTTTCACAGGAAGTCAGCACATTAATCTGTGTCACATAAATAACACAGAAGGGAAATGATCCGTAGATTAGGGGTAAATTACAAGACATCCGTTAGTTTGGTGAATCTTCAGTCAGCAGGGAATTCTAAAAAATAACGCTGGTGAGATTTTTTATTTTCCTTACAGTCAACATATCGAATAAAAATAATGAAACTAACAATTAATTGATCCTACTGTGTAGCCAACACCTGATACATTTTATTTGAGCCAAACTGTTGCACTGGGCGTCACATTTCTTCATTGCAATAAACACACTGGAGATTCATTTTGATGCATCGTTCTGATGCTGAAATTGCTCAATTGTGCACCAAACAAGTATTACTACGCAGCTGAAAATAGTCCCCAACAAATGCACCATTTAATGTGGTTTGAAAAGTCTTTAACGGAACATAAAATACATGGGTAATTATATCTGAATATTATACTGGAATGGACACGTAATACAACACATTATTAACAGAAACCGAACACAAATCTAAACCCTTTTCATGTTGCTGTGAGGCAAAATTAAATAATGCTTATTAAGCTCTGTATCAGAAATAAAAACAAATATGTACACTCTTTGTAGTGCAAATAACGTAAGTGACCTGGTGGTTACACTTTTGCGCTTTTTGGGTGTTTGTGTGTGTGTGTGTGTGTGTGTGTGGGGGGGGGGGGGGGGGGGGGGTGATAGAGCGAGGGATAAGTGAGAGAGTGACAGCGATTAGCTTCAGAGCTAGTAGCCACTCTACTGTACAAGTCAGTAACAAATTGAATGCATCATTAGATATAAATTTAAAATCAATGGCCAATGAATATAGGCATTCATATACATTCACAAGTAACTTTGACACTTCTGGGGCCCCGGGTAGCTCAGCTGGTTGACCTGCGCCCCATGTACAGAGGTGCCGGCCTTGACGCAGCGGCCGCAGGTTTTATTCTGATCTGCAGCTCTTTGCTGCTCATCCTTCCCCCCCTCTCTCCCCTTTCCAGACTTCAGATAGCAAATAAAGACCTAAATAGATTAATCAAAAATTATTTTTCTGGAAATATAGACCCAGTGCTTCAAGGACAATTCCGGCGCAAAATAAACCGAGGCGCTAATAACACATGTGCACCGACTTGATCGCTCTCTGGGATCTGTTTTCATGCTAGTCAAATGGGTCTCTAGCTTGACACAAGCTACCGAAAACGGGTGTTTAGCTGCTAACAATAGCTTTCAAGGCATTGGGTAATTCGCTATTTCATACCACCGACAAGGGTCAAAATAGCACCACACTTCAACGGTAGCATAATGAGGGTCTGTACATATGAAAGTTAAGTGTACAAACGGTTTATTAAAAAGATATATTATAAAGACAGTAGCATTTGTCACTCCCTGATGTAAGTCGAGTGAAGATGTGAGTCCCACATGCGTCAAGTAGCATACAAGATGCTAAAGAAGAAACTTCTGTAATGGCAATACAGTAAAAATTGATCTACTTAATGAAGTTGGTTCATTGCTGGCTACAAGTTAGCATCAAACACAATAAAGGTTGTCAGTCGAATGGTGTTTTGAGCTAATGTTAGCAATCAAGCAATAGTAGATAGCTAAAACGTATTTGAAATGACTGCTAGCTTAGCCACAATTTTCTGTAGTAATGTTCACTTTACTCTTACATGTAGAGACCCTCATTATGCAAGTGTGGTGCTATTTCGTCCCTTGTCAGTGGTATGAAATAGCGAATTACCCAATGCCCTGAAAGCTAACATTAGCAGCTAACCACCGGTTTGCGGTAGCTTGTGTCAAGCTAGAGACACATTCGATTAGCATGAAAACAGATCCCAGAGTGCTGTTTACTCAGTTCACACGTGTTATTAACCTAGGTTTGACCAGACGTCCCCGGTTTCCGGGGACAGTCCCCGGTTTTGGTAACCTGTCCCCAGAAATCTCCCCGGTTTTCACTGTGACTGACAGTGGCTTTGGATTGTCGGAGCCAGGATTTGGCCCAGTCACATCTGGTGTGTTTTGTTTTTACTTTTGAAAAGATTAATACTAATATTCTATGCACAGGCATATGTTAATATGTAGTTGACCAAGAAATACCACAAGTACCGAGAAATCTTTAACTGGTCCTCACTAACTGAATAAATAAAGGGACAAATAAATATGTCCCTTGCAGCGAAAAAAAAGTCCATTATGAATTTCAGTTGTAAAAACAGTAATGTAGCAGCTGAAAGCACACTGAAACCCAGACGGCCGTGGAAAAACAAAGAATTCTCTAAAGTGGAGATCACCATTGAAGGAAGCGTTTCAATGAACTTAAGTCCCAATGCACACACACTTCCTCTGCCACCTCCAGCTTCGTGTCTGGGTCCACCGCGGGAGGAGAGCCGGCTGCTGGGCAGACAGGGCAGCGGGGTGTGGTGAGGGGGCGGTGAATGCGTGCCGCTTGAATACTAATGTCCCACTTTAGAAGTCAACCTCTTCTCCATCCCCACATACCCTGTGCTATGTCCCGCACTCTCTCTGCACCTTTTCCTCGCCGTCATGTCCCTTCAGTCTTCTCTTATACGCCTTCTCTCATTTACTTAGTTCTCACCTCCCCCACTGCTTTAAACAGTCATTTTCTCCATCTCTCTACGTCCTCCAACTTGTCTACTCTGTCTTCTCACTCCTGTCCTCTTCTTTCCTCCCTGTGCCAGGCTTTCCATCACCCACGCTCTTTCTACATCCTTGTATCAAACCTTCCGCCCCGTATCCCTCATCAAACTCTCCCCAAGTTCTCTCTCTCTCTCTCTCTCTCTCTCTCTCTCTCTCTCTCTCTCTCTCTCTCTCTCTCTCTCTCTCTCTCTCTCTCTCTCTCTCTCTCTTTGCCGTTCACTTTTCAAACCCACACAAACACAAGTACACACATCCTTGTCAAAGCCAGCTAATTACAGGCAAGTGTTCACTCCAGCTCTTCTTAAATACCGAGCTGATTAATGAGATGGAGGTGTAGGGCCAGGAAGTCTCACCCTCTGCGGGTGGTGATACACACCCCTGTCTCTCTGCAGCTCACACACACACACACACACACACACACACACATGCACACACACAATTCCTCTCCTTATTCACACTTGCAAACACAAATGATCAGCCATGTGCAGCTTCATTACAGAAATATTGCTATCAGTTTGGTGTCTCAGTCCTTCTCCTACTCCACCTTTCAGTAGCAGACTGAATTCTTTTTCTTGATTGTTTTGTACAGTTACTCCTCCTGAGAAGAGCTAAGGGGCGAGAGCCAGCCGAGGGCCCCCAGGTGGAGCTGGGGCCCTCCTCTGAAGTGATGTCGGCTCATTGTCTCAGCGGCAGCTCAGGCACGACTCGCGGCTCAAAATGGCCTCCGACACATCTCTGTGGCTGATTTGTGTGTGTGCGTTTGACCCCGAGGGCCGGCGTGAATGCTGCGGGAGCAAAGAGATAGAGTGCAGCTGCCGCCGCTGAATGCTGACACACATGCAGAGCAGCCTACACGCGCGCACACACACCTGCACAATCACAATCTAGACTGGGTCAGGCAGGTTCAAAGCATTTGTATTCATGGAAGGTTTTGCATTGGCTTCACCACCTACAGTGTTTCATCTAACTAGGGGAAGTGGCTTTCTACTTTCACACTCCGAAGACCTTGGACTTTGTGTTTGTGGCTGTATGTATGACAGTATGACGCTACCTGTGTGAATGCACCTGACTGAATGCGTTTGTTTTCACTCAGATCACCCTTGTAAATACTTGTAGGTGCAGTGGTTTGATGCTCACGTTGACCCCTTGTGACACACCACCCCTGCGCAGTCGTGCTCATACTGTGCACGTGTCGGTCCCGATCCACATCTGTCCACTGCAGAGAAGCGTGCACAAGCAGATGTGCGTGCCAAGCCATTGAGATCTCCCATAGTGCAGTTAGGCAGAGATGTCATATAACACCTATGTACACATAACAAATGTACCATTCATCGTCATTCTAAGACTAATAATTAGGAAAATTATCTACCGTACCAACAACTTTATCAATTTAAATCCTGGAGTTTTTTTTGTGATTGTCGTGGGCAAAAATCCTAGATTTTCTGAAAAAATTCGATGGAGTATGAGGTATATTTATGCAATTTTATGCCATGAAATGCGGGAACTTGCACAAATTGCGGTTTGATGAAAGAGACTGTGTTTTTCTTGTCGCGTAATTAAGTCACTTCATAATGTTCCCATGGCAACAGGGGAAAGTGGTTTCTCTTGTGTGAAGTAAAGTTCAGTACAGTTTTTGACCTTCTGCTCAGATATGTGTGACTTTTTTGAAACAAAAATGGGGGGATTATGAAATCACGCAAACACTTTGTTATTTTGCACGGAAATCAGCAATTTACAAGGCGAACGAAATAAGTTAAAGTCCAATAAGTCCTTTATCACACCGTATGAATGTGTCCCAGGCCTGGATAGGAAATGATCTAACAATGTAAGTATCAACAAGCTACTGACAGACATGTTCCAATTTGATTCATTCAATAAATTATTATTTTTTGTCTTAAATCCACCAACCATTTTCATATTATATCAACATTTGCAGCATCCTGAGCCTTTTTGGGAAGGTTCCAAGCAAAACCCAGCCTAGAGTAGTTTTATTCTCCCCAAAACAAGTTTCCTTTTTTGGAAAGAAAACTTTTTTTGCAACTTTTTCGATCTCCCGTGACTTCATTGCAACAAACATACAGAAAAAAATTGCATCTATTAACAATTGTTTTTTACAAAAGCTACCACAACATCAGGCATTTTGGGCTGCAACAATCTCAAAAAAAGGACTTTAAATCCTGGCGGGACTGATTATGGTGGAAATATGCAACGCAGCATAGCTTTTGCCTCAAACTGGTGCTGTAGAGCTCTGGGCTGACGGCCCAAATTGACCTCTCGTCCACAATCCGTTTGCGGATCCACGAGTGTTCTACTTACTTTTTTTCTGTTTTTTTTCACACACGTGAATGCGGCACGGGCAACAGCTGCCGCGGTCAAAGTCGAACCATGTTTAACTTTAACTGTGGCACCCACAAGAGCGGCCAAGCGCCAAAATGCAGCAGCAGGTCAGTTCTTGCGAGGAAGCCATTGACAGTAACAGGTTTCATAGCGCAGCAATGCTTCTTACACGCACAATATGAATTGGCCATAAAGTGGGATTGAGTGCAGATTGCATAGTTCCAGACGTCATTCCCCTCCGTCTGTTGTCTCTCCATCACTTCTTCCTCCCAGCATCCTTTGCTCACTTGTTTCTTGTTCCCTCCTAAGCGGCATGACGTAAGTTCGCAAAGATGTCTCCATCACACACATGCAGAAGGGATGGTGTCCCCTTTTAAACGCTGAGACGACTCTGTGGTCGTCTTTGTGTTCTGAAACACACAGACACACACACACACACACACACACACACAGACACACACAGACACTAAGGCGTCTTTCTTATAATTGAGTTGAAACAAAGATTAACTCTTAATAAAGCAGCCTCCTGCAGCCAAGCAATTTCTTTCCCGTAACAGCAGAGATCCAATGTTTGTCAAGTTGCATTTATGAACTGAGGGGACGCTCACCTAAACTGGAAAATAAGTTAGGGACCGTCCACAAACTACAACACGCAGCACCCTGATTAACCCATGTGTTGTCCTCTCGGGTCAAAAACTGACAAAAATATGACATTTTTGTCTTTTTTTCAGACTTCTTTATAAGTTTCCACTAACCACTACCACTAGTTTGACAGTACGATTTGGAATTATGAATTATTTTGTCTAATACTTAAGTGATCAGTTGTATTTGCCAAGAGCGTTGGAAGGAATCCAATCCATTTTTGTGCTAGTTTGGTTAAAAAGAAACTTCAAATTTAAGATATAGCCTTTTTTAAAGTGGTCAAATTTGACCCAAGGTCAACAGGAGGGTTAAATGCTTATTCAAATAAACCTCTGAATGTATTAAAAGAACCAGGGAGATGTTATCATTATGTTGTGCTGTTAGCTAAAGCTAGCTACGAGTCGATAGCCGGCAGTTTGGGGACAGAGACGTTAATAACGTTACATCCTTGTTACAGCTTTTACAGCCTATTATAAGATAATACAAATGATGAATTACAGACATTATATCCATTACTACAGGAACTCAGAAGGACTTTCATTTGGACCTGGAGAGTGGCACAGGGTCTGCTACTTGTTCATTATGCCTAGTTAAATAACTCTGGATTGGGCTTTTTGTGCATGTAAGATGCATGTCCTATTTCAAATAAGGACCATTTAAAGAAGAAATGTTGACAGTGTGCCTAATATATCTGAATACCACTTGCTCTCAGTAAATGTGCTGTTTACACAGCCTACAGTAAATAGTCTCCATGGTAGGAGGAGGTTAATTCAAGCTGTAGACGTATCTTTCACCCTGTAAAGTCTATGGGAAACTCCGGATTTGTGACCATGGTAGCTCTAGAGTGACGTCCGAGGTGCATGAGTTCCCATCTGACTGTCCAGAATGTGATCGCATCCCCCCCCACCTCCCATTTCATGTCTTCAACTGTCCACTTAACAAAGGCCTAAAAATGCCCTAAAAAAATCTTCACTTTGAGTCATTTGCCATTAATCGAAATTAAACATCTCCTTTATGTCCTGTGGAAATAAAGGCCTAAAATGTCCACAAAATGAACACAAAAATAAAAAATGAAAATAGTCCGACAACTATCAGATCACAACTGAACGATTGGATGTCATGTAACCTGGACTGTTCACACTGTCATGGAAGAAATCCGATTATAGTCACTTTGGTTTGCAGTTTGATTCCCAGCATCAGTAACTCCATCTAGGGTAAAAACACAGAGGTAAAGTACAAAACCACTCAACCAGCAAAGGAGGATGTCTGAAGAAGATCCAAAGTGGTGGATGAGAGCATGAAGCAGTGGTTTTTTGTAGAGGAAATAGCAAGTTGACCTGGCATGG
Organism: Etheostoma cragini; assembly: GCF_013103735.1. Taxonomy (NCBI): domain Eukaryota; kingdom Metazoa; phylum Chordata; class Actinopteri; order Perciformes; family Percidae; genus Etheostoma; species Etheostoma cragini. The sequence goes on along the minus strand of NC_048412.1, from coordinate 2,494,819 downwards.
CGTGGCCCAGCACAGCATGGCATGGTATAACATGACAGGCTCCAATGAGGCTTCACCCACCCAGGGCTCCATCCTGCCTGAGCTCCACACAATCAGGCCTCAACGGCAAAACCGACTGTTGGTTACCATGACAACCCGGAGGCACGGCCTGCATGGGACAAAGGCTGCCAGGTCCTGTGTGTGTGTGTGTGATTGAGAGAGAGTGTGAGTGATGTCTGGCGGAGCAGGCGCGGCCCTCCTGGGGCCCTCATTCGTTTGTCTCTCGCTGAGACCACAGGAGCCCTGATGCAGCAGAGATTGGGGAGGTGGTTGGGGGGGGGAGAGGGGGGGAGGTCGGCGATGGGGGCAAGTGAAAGAAAAGCAACTGATGTGGAAAAAAGAGTGATAAAATATGCAGGGAAAAAGTGCAGAGTGAAGGAAATTCTAAGAAATCAAACGGATGGCAAAATGAATGCAGTTGAAATTTGAGGGACGAGAGATTATTCTGTTCCCATTTGTTCAGTCACTCATCCATCCGTCAGGTGCAGTACCTCACACAGCAAATCCTGGATCTTGACAAAACTTGAAAAATAGACTTCACCATTACATTTTGGCAAATTAATTACACCAATTAGTAGGGTACTCAAATTTTCACAATTTGAATAACCTGTCTACCACACTGCAAGTTCAAATGACTTGAAACGGCTTCACAGAAAATAATGAAACAAATGAGTGCACTTAGGGACCAAAACATTAAAAAGGTGGAGTTGATTTTTGTCCAGAGCATCAAACGTCTCTGTGTTCAGATCAAAGATTGATTTTTGACTTTCTAACATTTGTTTTCTTCTCACTTTCAGGTGTAGATCACACGAACAAAGACCTGAAGACAAACTTTGTAAGTAAACTCAAAATGAGATGTTTGAACAATAACGGATCTACGCTAACTGCTTTTTCAGCCGGCCAGTAAAATATTAGCATTTCAGTGGTCTCGCATTAACAGACCTTCCTGTGGAGGAGGGTCTGACTGGTCCACACAGTGTTCTGGGATGGGAGAAAGACCGGCTCGAAGGAATTTGTTTTGGTGGAAAATGTGTATGTTCAAAGGTTGTTTTAGTCGTGCAACAGCAAAATCAGATTGGACCGATAGTAGAGCGTCCTCTGGTGGACAGACTATGCAACGCCATCAGTAACAGGGACGTTGTAGAGCGTCCTCTGGAGGACAGA
>NC_048412.1:2465996-2493516 GCF_013103735.1 Etheostoma cragini | reverse complement strand
GGACGTTGTAGAGCGTCCTCTGGTGGACAGACTATGCAACGCCATCACTAACAGGGACGTTGTAGAGCGTCCTCTTGTAGACAAACTAAGCAACGCCATCACTAACAGGGACGTTGTAGAGCGTCCTCTTGTAGACAAACTAAGCAACGCCATCACTCCTAACATGGTTGACAGTCCGTTTTTTTTTCTTAAATATAAATTGATCAGAATTATTTAATTGTCATTATAAATAATTCTGATAAATGATTTTTATTTTTTTTATTTTGCCATTATAAATGCTGATAACAATAGATTGGGAAATGCCTGATATCGGCCGACAATATCGGTCAGGCTCTAAGAGATAGTCTAGCTAGCTGGATTTAGCCTGCAGAGATCTGAGGACCAGGTAACCATAGTCCTCAGAAATCCACCAGAGGTTAGAACGCCAACACAAAGAAATCGGAAGGTGACGGACATCTGGCCTAAAATGAGGGACATCTGGCAGAATTTTCGGCGGTCCTGACCAATCCTGGAATAGGAACATTGTGTATGTGGACCACCCTCCCAATGATCTTGTATACAGTGATGTAGATCTCAGGGATCGGTATGCAACTTCATTTCTAATTCAGTTCTTTCTCTACGAGGTCATAGTTTCGTATCAGTTCTGATCGGTAACATACTTTGATTTTCCTTAGACCAAAATCAGTGTATTGTCTTTCTTTTAAACTGCCCCACTTCAATATTACTTAAAACCAGTCCCTCCAGAAAAACGCAATTCATTGCATAATCAGCCAAAGTCTGCATATTTATGTTTTTTTTTAAACGTCACACTTTTGCCGCATACGTTACCGATTTCCACTCAAAATAATTCGAGTCTTGAATGATTTTCATAATCCCTGTATTTTTGTTGCAAAAAAGTTACAAAATTTCTTAGCAGAAAGTGGAAAAATGTTACGTTTGTTAGTTTTAAACAGGTTCAGTCAGGTTGGCTTTTTAGACTTTAAGCCATTTTTTTATGAAAAAGATTAATACTTAATGAATTGTTCACCTTTTCCCCTTCACATTCACTCAAGAGCAGCCATTTCCCCCATTGCCATGGGAACGTTATGAAGTGATGTAATTACGCGACCACAGTTTTTGCAACTTCCCGCACTTTCATTGCATATCCCAAATATTCTATTGCATTTTTTTGCCGCATAATCTAGGATTTTGGCCCGCAACAGTCACAAAAAAACTCCAGAGACAATAAAACGTTCGAACAGTGATGAAGCTGTTCTATCCTGTCATGCTGGTGTTACACTGGCTAGCCATAAAGCATATGTGAAATGGCAGTGTTGTGTTCTCCTGCCTTGTCATTTCTTATCCTATAGGCAGTTTGAAGCACACAGGCCAACTTGTGTTTTGTCAGAGCAGATTGTCTGGCATGGATAAGCCTGGCTGGAGAGAGATGAATAATTGCTCTTGTACGGTTTTGCTGCCAAGACATCCTCCTCCGCGTTATGCCTATACACACTGGCACAAGCCATTCAAACATGTTCACTTTTTATGAGGCACACATAAACCGCACAGTCACGGGTATCTCCTCGGTGACAGTGATTGCCGTCAGTTAGCTGAAAAATGTTGACAGGCTAATTCAAGTGCCAGTATCCCAAGCTTTTCATGGGATTCCTTCATTTCCTGTCATGTCACTGTGATGTTGTTCGTCGAGTGTTCCATTTGTTTTCTGTCTGGATTACAGGAGGCTATGGCCAGTTTTGACCTGCGTTCTTCACACGGCCTATCTCATGATCCCATGCCTATCAGAGATGAGGAGAATAGGTAATGACGGCTGTCCTACTTTTCTTTCTTGCCTGGTAGGTTTAAGACCCTTTTTTTAGACCTTAGAGGTCCCTTAATACTGTATCTGAAGTCTCTTTTATATAGACCTTAGTGGTCCCTAATACTGTATCTGAAGTCTCTTTTATATAGACCTTAATGGTCCCTAATACTGTATCTGAAGTCTCTTTTATATAGACCTTAGTGGCCCCCTAATACTGTATCTGAAGTCTCTTTTAAATAGACCTTAGTGGTCCCCTAATACTGTATCTGAAGTCTCTTTTATATAGACCTTAGTGGCCCCCTAATACTGTATCTGAAGTCTCTTTTATATAGACCCAAGTGGTCCCGTAATACTGTATCCGAAGTCTCTTTTATAGAGACCTTAGTGGTCCCTAATACTGCATCGGAAGTCTCTTTCCCAAAATTCAGCCTTGGTGAAGAATTCCAGCCTCTAGAGCCAGTCCCACAATGAGCTTTCCTTAGTATGTGCCATTTCTGAGTTTGTAGCTTTTGAGGGGGAGGGGGGGATTGTGGCCTTGACCAACTGCCACTTTGCTCGTTTGAAAGCCATGATGTCTGTCTCACATGGGTGGGCCATATTTTCTGGGCGGGCAAAGAAAGGGGAGGTAACATTGCCCCTTATGACCTCATAAGGAGCAAGATTCCTGATCGGCCCAACTGAGCTTTTATTTTCTCAATGGCAAAGCAGGATACCAAGGGCCCGGTTGACACCTATCACCATTTCTAGCCATAAGCAGGCTGGGGGAACTCATATTAATGCATAACAAGTGTTCATTCCATGGGAACTTTTACAGAAACGTAGTGTTGGCCAATCAGAGGAGGTTGTGCCAGACTCCCGCCTTTGGCTCAGTCTCTATCTAATATGTCAAGGGAGAGTAGGAGTGCGGTTGTTATGTTTAACGTTGGTTGTCCCCAGAGAAGAAGTTGGTAATTTCATGGTGCAGATAAGAACCCAAATTGAAACATAAGCAACTACTCTTGCCTAATGTTAGAACATTCAAGTCAGTTGGTCGTTATTACTGTGACTTCTAACGTGTCAGGTTTCGTTCAGAAAACATTAGCTGACGTTGTTTAGTAGCTATGTCAGAGATTATCAGATGATGAAATTACTGATGGGGACACTTTTGCAAGGCACTGTGTCACATTGTCAGTCAGTAGGGAGTTGGGTTGGGATCCGGAGAGTTGCTGGTTCAAGCCTTCGTACAGACCAAAGTATGGTGGTGGACTGGTAGCTGGAGAGGTGCCAGTTCACCTCCTGAGGACTGCCAAGATGATCTTGAGCAACATCCAACCCCCAACCCTGCCCTGGGTGCCTTTCCATGGACAGCCCCCCCCCCCCCACACACACACACACACACACACACTCTTACATCTCTCCATTAAGTGCATGTTTAGGTACTGAGCATGTGTGAGTAATTCAGATCTGTGTGTAAAAACAACAGAGTGTAAATTGTAATTGTAATTTCCCCTTGCGGGATTAATAAAGTATACATTATTATTATTAAAGGGGTGATCCTACAATCTCCACTGATTTCTGAGAGTTAATGAACAGACGGATTTAATTAGCCTGTCTAAAACCAAAAACACAAAAGAGAAAGTGTAAGAATGGATTAAACAGTGTATTTATCTGCTCTAAAGATAAAAACCACTTGCCTATCCAGGCAAACTAACTTACAGCATTTTCTTTCAAAAGCCCCATTCATCTACTGTATCTCTAGTCAGTCTGTTTACTAGTTCTACTTATTATTTAATATCATTCTCATTCTCTATTTCAGAGCTATGTGTAATACTTATATAATAACATAATACTATTTATTCCAGCACCCTTTGCACTATGCTCTATAATTAACTGGCATGAATATAATTTTCTCCTGCATACTTTGCTCTTCATTGCACTATTGTCTCAACCTATGTAGATTATTTCTGTTTATAGTGTGTATATAGTGTTTGTTTTTTATGAGTAAGCGCATTCTGGGCAATACAATCCAGAGCCAAATTCCTCATATGTGTCCTCATACCAGGCAAATAAAGCTGATTCTGATTCTGGTTCTGATGATGGCATTTCCACTGTGTAGTTTTTCCTTGGTGTGGAAGCTGGTCTGTTTCTAATGTTAACAGTTGTTTTTATTGGATATGAGGTTGTTTACATTCCAGCAACACACGTAAAAAGTTCACGGTTATGGTTCATTACTTTGCATTTTGGACTAAGTTTACAGTCCCCAAAAAAGGAACTAGTTCATGATCATTTCTTCTGACGTTTGGTCTGGTTTGGCCTTGGTTTTACAGAACAGGCGTTCCCCAGACCAAACAGTTTTCCCTCCAGTTAACCCTCATGTTGTCCTCGGGTCAAAGTGACCCGTTTTTTCCATATCAATGATCTTTATAACTACCCAATTGAAATTACCCCAAATAACATGAAATTGGAGTAGTTTTCAAATAGTATTGAGTAAAAGTTGACATTTTCCAGTCTGTGATTCTCCATCAACATCCATTCCTTTAATTTTAGTCTAAATAATTCCTTATTTCTGCTTTTCTAACTCAAACATTAGGTATAATTTCCTGTAAATGAGGTTTATTGACCATAAATTCCCCAAATAACTGTAAACTGAAGTATATAAGTTGGTGTTACATAGTGTTGAACATTGAAAAAAGCGTCAAAAGTGTTGAAAAAAAAGGGACGAATGTAAGAAAAAAGTCAAAAACATTGGAAAAAAAGCATCATCAAAAGTTTTGATTTTCAATTTTGACTGGAAGACCACAAAAGGGTTAAAATTGATGGATTATCTTCGGTAACCGGCTTATGATTTCTGAAAAGAGAAGTTGCTGTTGAGTTTTTCAAATGTATTCCATTATATGTAGAAGACAGACACCTCTGCGGTCGATATTGCCAAAACTGGGCACCTCACAACAAAATATATCATATATCAATATATGTATCTATAGTGATAAATGGCACTACAGCTAAGAAGAAAAAAATTGAAAAAAATTGGATTCAGGCCTGAACTGTAAATTTGCCCACTGAAGGATTTTGTACTCACAATGTATATAATATTACAAAAGTACGTCATGGTAAATATGTTAAACACATTTAGTAAATTAAATAAATTAACAACAACATATGTGTGGTTGGGGCTGCAGTTTCCAGTATCTTGGTGTTTGTCTGTACCAGTCTTAAAATCCCAATGTACTCTATGTAATTGTCTGTCTGGGCTTAATTTGGGGCGCGCTCAGGTCAGCACATCCAAAACCAAGGAAATCTCCCATCTCTGCATATTGACTCTCAGTATGTGGCTGTCATCTTATTCCCCCTCTGTTTCAGTCACGGTACCCGATGTGCAGGGGAAGTTGCCATGGAGGCCAACAACTCCTACTGCGGCGTGGGCATCGCCTTCAACGCCAGGATCGGAGGTGAGGCAAACAATACAGGCTTGTCCAGACAGTGGGAGGCAGTGCATTGTGGGTGTGCTGCAGTGGCCAAGACATGGCATTTTTCAAGGACCACTAAATTCTTTTAAAGGGCCCCTGTTGGAAATAAAAAAACACTTTTTCTGGGATTTGGGGTGTTAATTTGTGTTCCTGGTGCTTCCACACGCATACACGCTAGAGGGTGACACAGGAATTTATTCTCTCCAATCCCATCCCTAGCCCACTAAAATACTCCCCGGCATGTCTCACACATATCACACGACTTTTAAAGTTAATAAGTTAGTGCTATGCAGTGTTGAAAAGTTAACATTGAAAAAAAGTGTTAAAAAAAGGGCAAAAAACATAAGAAAAAGTTAAAAACGTCAATGAAAGTGTTGATTTTCAATTTTGACAGGAAGACAACACAAGGGTTAAGTGCCTTAATTGGGAATTTAAATAAAAATCCCAAGTGGTTTTGAAATAGTATTGAGTAAAAGTTGACATATTCCTGTCATTGTGATTATCCATCAATATCCATTCCTTTCATTTTAGTCTAAATAATTCCTAATTTCTGCTTTTCTAACTCAAACATTAGGTATAATTTCCTATAAATGAGGTTTATTGACGAGAAATTCCAAAAATAACTGTAAAAACTGCAGTGTTACGTAGCATTAAATGTAAAAAGAAGTGACAAAAACGTAAGAAAAAGTTTAAAACATTGCCACAAAGCATCAACAAAAGTGTTGATTTTGAATTTTGACGGGAAGACAACACTAGGGTTAACCCTTGAGCCTTCCTCGTTTGTCATTAGCTGAAGGGCGGGCGAGAGGCAAGACCAGGAGTCACTTTCTAAAGTCGGTCATGATTTCACCTTGCTGAGTCGGTTTTATCCCGGCTCATGAACAGAGTCTGGCACACAGGAGATGAAGGTGCGAGACCCAAATGAAAGATGCATGTCGGACTACTGGGTGCCGTGGAGACTCACAATGAGGATTTACTGAGCTTTACCTCTCCTGGTTGGGAATTCCCAGTGAATGTATGTGCTGTGGTTAGATTTGATATATATAGTACGTAAATGTCATGAAACAGAGAGAAGACAACTTTTTGTTGCAGTTTTTCAGTGGTGGACTGACAAAACGTTACATGATGTGAAATAATACTTCTAACCACGTATTATTTGTATGCTACATATTGGGTCATTTTGGCTGCTATTCACAACTTTAGTAGCATACTGTACTACATTAGCGTGACACATTCCAGGCTCCCTGGAGGTGAACAGAAGAAAATACTTAACCTCAGTTTTCTTTCACTGTAGTTACTTTCTGATGTGAAAATATAACATTACATAGCAAATATGTCTGCAATGGCTGCAGTCATATTGCAAGTATTGCAAGCAGTATAGCCGTTTCAATGTTACAACCTTTTTTTTATGTTCTATTTTACGTTTGTCACTGAGAGTTATGTTATCTCATACTGTACATGTGTACTGCATATGTTATCTATCATCATTATGTCATTATCAATAGGTGGAAATACTTTTCTTTTTTGTTTTCAAATTTATGTAATGCATTGCAGAGTCAATTTATAAAAAGGCAATAAATGAATGAAACTCTTACATCCTGTACTGTACATCCTGTACTGTACATACTGTAATACATAATGTGAGCAAATGAATGAGCTCTTTCTGACACCACTCCACAAGAAAATTAAAGCACAGGTTAGAAGTCCATGAGGCTGGATATTAGAGGTTTTTAAAAGGACTTTTAGTGACTGATAATCCATCAAAACCTCAAAAGCCATTATGTCCAGGAATGTGATAGCTAGTCACAGCTCTGTTGCTGTATTAACTGTGTTGTTGGCATATCACACTCACTTTTACAATGTACAAACACAACCCTTGTGTCTGTTTTGAAGCCGAACCAGAATGAAATAAAGGCTCTTCGGGTGCCTTATATGTGCTGCCTCTCTCCCAACTCTGATCTGTGTGACCTTTTGGATCCATCCAGGTATCCGCCTGTTGGACGGCTCTGTCACTGATGCCATGGAGGCCACGGCTCTGACCTTCAACATCCCCTTCATAGACATCTACGTCTGCAGTTGGGGCCCGCGGGACGACGGGGCCGCGATGGACGGGCCGCACGGTCTGACAGCGCGAGCCCTCCGTCTAGGAACTCACAAGGCACGGCTTTCATCTCCACGTTCACACTGCTGTCTGTCAGATGTAATACAGATTGGAAGGACAAAATGTCCAGCGTTGGGATTATGTGGACGAGTTTAAAAAAAACACCTATTTATTTTTAAGAGTTTACAAAATGACGGCCCATACCAAGTGTTTCGGATTAGAGTAGGCTTTAGAACTAATTGAAAATTGGTCCAATTCAACACTAGGCTGTAAATAAGTTATCTTTGTGTTAATATATTCCAAGCAATGGATGGATTAGCAGACTTCCTGTGCAGACATACTGTGCCCTGGCACAGGGGCCAGGGGTTCAAAGGGTCCCACCGCCCCTCGTGAAGTGACAGTTTGAATGACAGTTATTATCGTTTCTCAATTGAACGCCAAAAGTCATCTTTACATGTCCGAGCCCAGGGGCCCGTCTTATTATCCGTCCATGTTTAAGTGTATTCCCAATTGGGCTCCTGACATTTTTTGGGGTGGGTTTCAGCTTTTGTCATATTTGCTTGGTAGCTTTAGATAACTTTTAGTTTAGGGTTTAATATTTGCAATCTGTGTATGTGTATTTTTTGAGTATTATGCTAAAACTAACAGATTTCAGCCTATCTTAACAACAACAAAAACAAATTTAAAATGAAAAAAGTTATTTTGTGTCTCTGGAAACTTGGGAAAAAAAACTACCCATGCTGTTCTGAGTGAGATCCGGTTTCTGAATGTCCTCGGTCTTCAGTCTCCGGGTGAGCTGTTCTACATCTACACGGCTTTCTACGTCACCAGCTGAGACGGGGTGGCTAACCGTAGCGTGCTAGCTTGTTCTCGATGACAAAACACTGCTACAACACACACTAGTTGACCATAATCTCCAAAAGAACTACTTCCTGTCCCTGTTGTTCAGGTATTCCACAAGTGGCCCTGGTCTAATAGAAGTCTCACAACTAATCCAGCCTTGGACTGACCAAAGCTGGAGAAAGAGCTATCTAGCTGATGGGATCTTATTGAGCTACTGAGCATGTGCGACTTTCAACAAAGATAGTATAGAAGGGGGATGTCTCACTCTGGAGCTAAAACAGAGACCCGAACACACAGGGTGAAAACAGGATCTGCAGCAATGTGCAGCAAAAAATCTGGTGTTTTTTCAAAATGAAACCATGTAAACCTATTCTGGTACAGCCTCAAAACACAATTATGAACCTGAAAATGAGCAGAATATACACGCTTTAAGTTAAAAATGACCAAATTCTTGGGGCAACCTCTAGCTCACCCAGTAAGAGCAATTGCCCCTCGTTTCCTGAGTCCTACAGCGGCGCAGGGTTCAAATCCGACCTGTGGCCCTTTTTCTGTGTCAACCCACATCTGTCTCCCCCTTTCATGTGTATCCACTTTCACTATAAATAAAGGGAAAAGTACGTTACCATCGCTAACTGACTTTATCAAACAAAATACCAACTTGACTAACAGTAGTGACTGTATTTATAGAATGTATTTTTCTTTGAATTGGGTATTTTTTTTCTACACTGAGAAGTCCTATTTTTCCTCCCTATTATTGAGCCCTATGTAAATATACACAGCGTGATAAATATTTTCACAAGTGATATTTGTCATGTTCTGCTGACCGCTAGATGGAAACATTCTTTAACCTTTATGCGTCTGTTTGTGTTAATAGGGCCGAGGTGGGAAGGGCAGCGTCTTCGTGTGGGCGGCAGGTAATGGTGGGATGCAGCGTGACCACTGCGGTGCCGACGGATACGTCAACTCCATCTACACCATTGCCATCGGTGCTGTCTCTCAAACAGGGAAGCCCACCTTCTTCGGCGAGCCGTGCCCCGGCGTGATGGCCGTCACTCTGACTGGGGCCGGGGTGGGAGGACCACTACCTCTGGTTAGTGTGCATGTACCTGCTCACACATCTAATAGTGTTTATCATTGATGAGTGCGTATGTGTATATGTGTGTGTACGTGTGGGCCATGTTTAGCTCCATTTGTGGGGACCAAAAACTCTGAATACAGTATACTTATGGGGACCTGACAGCTTTGTGGGGACAAAATGCTGGTCCCCATAACGTTAAAGGGCTTGTTGAGGACTAAGACTTGGTTTTAGGAGTAGGGTTAGAGTTAGGTTATGGTTAGGGTTAGGGTAAGGGATAAGGTTAGGCATTTAGGTTTGATGGTTAAGGTTAGGGTAAGGGGCTAGGGAATGCATTATGTCAATGACTGGTCCCCACAAAGATTGCCAGACACAACTGTGTGTGTGCGTGTGTGTGTAAGCAGCCCTGCTCTTTGGCTCTTTGTGTGAAGCCTGTTAAAGAGCAGCAACTGGTGTGATATTTTTAGAGAACTGCCAAGTGCCCTAGGTGACTGCTGGGCGCACACACGCACACACGCACGCACACACGCACGCATTCGCATACATGGATGCAAACGAGTGTTAATTGGAGGTAAAGCATGGCTGTAGTGGCTGAGAAAAGGGAGAGGAAGAAGCCTAGGTGTTGATGGCGGAGGTAACAGTGAAAAGCTAGGAAGAAACGCAGTGCCAACTCCAGGGCTACAGAAACAGGCCAATTTTATCAGTGTGATATCACCTTTGTCTGCTTGGCTGCCTGCTCTTTTCAGCCGCACATTAGCAGGTGGTCAGACCAGACACTAGTTTTCTTTTAAGTAGCATCACTGTACAGTAAAGCTGTGTTGACGTCTTCTAATGTCTAATACAGTAGGAGTGGGAGAAAAGAAATCCATGAACAGTACGTAGCATGATTTCTATTATTTGTGAGGATTTTAAAAATGTAAAGATATTGTTTTTTTTTATTTTTACCGATGATTCACCTAAATATTTTTTGTTCATAAGGTACCGCCGCCAGCAAAACAGACCAAATTCAGAAAAACCATGCTATGTACAGTGGCTAGAATAAATGTTCTTAGAAAATAATTACTTTGTCTCATGATACATTGTCTCTAGAAGTGTATTATTCAACTTTTGTTTTTGTTAAAGAAGAAAACGAAAATCACAATACTCAATTCTATCAAATTGCAATAAATGAAAATCGCAATACAAATTGACCTTCATCAATGGTCATGAAGGCTGGGTCATGACCGAAAGAATCGTTCTCGTCTCCGATAATGCCTAAAACACTGGTATCAGGACGTACTGGAGTTTATGCATCGATCCGGCACCACTTATGAAGAAATAGAATGAAAATCTACATTAAAGTAGTATTTATGTTCTTTTTAGGTCATAACTGACTGTCAAACTGGATGATGAAAGACAATTGTGTGGCATTCACTGTTTCAAGTTCATATTCATAAAGAGTTTAACCTGAGCCACACCGACAACAAAGATAGAAATCATATCACATCCATACAGTGATAGTAGTACACAGTTGTGAAAATATAATAACATATATGACACATTGGTGTCTGATCAGTAATCGGTATCGGACGATACGCAAGATCCGGGATCAGAATCGGTGTCGGGAAGCAAAAAATGTATGGGACCATCTCTATATGACATCCACATAGCTGTATCTTCTAACATTGGTTTGGTTGTCTCTCCAGGTCACTGTGACCAACATCGATGATGGCTGTGTAACACACTTCCCAGGAACATCCAGTGCGGCTCCGATTGCTGCGGGGATTCTGGCTCTTGCATTAGAAGTAAAGTAAGTGTCACACTCAGGTTCTGAAGTTAACTTTTTCGACCACCCGCCTCATAAAAGGTGATAAACCAGGAATTGCTGTGTCTCTATTATCCTATCCTGTCCTATTCATGGTAGCCTACTTGAGGACATTGCGCCGTCATCACGCGCTGTATAAGGGGGGCTCCGCCTTGATAATCCAGCATAAAGGCATCGTTTCCTATCTTTAGCCAAGACACACATTCGTACAGTTTGATAAAGTCCTTATTGGACTTTGACTTATCATTGCACCTTCAATAATGTAGCTGTCCTCAATTTAGGTCACCCTGGACATCTCATCTGCAGTTTTCCTGCATCCACTGTGTGTGTGTTTATGTGTGTGTGCGTGCATTAGTCGTGGGGGGTGCCCCTGCCCGCTGCAGCGAGCCGACAGGATTGAAGCAGCCGCAGCTGTCAGCGACTTTATAGTGAAAAACGTTACAGTGTACATTGATGTTAAAATGTTTTCATGTTGGCAGGACGTCTTTTGCTACAGGTTTTGTTGGTAAATGCGAGATGTTCGAGTCACACACGTCTTGTTTTTTAATATCAGAAACACGGAAATTAATTTGACCCGTTCTCACTCCTGATTGGTCAGTGGCTGCACGTGGGACTGCAGGGATTGTAGCGAGTAATGAAAATGCGATAGGTGCACCCGGCTGTCAATCACTGTCTTCCAGTGATGCGGGCCCCTGATTGGGAAGCAACTGCGCACACTGCTTACTGATAATTACGCGTCTGAATCACTCCATTCTCATTGGCTACCAGCCAATGTGGCAGTTAGCTTGACAGTGTCACCCACCAATTGCAACATTCACCTGCATTTGGCAGGTGGTCGGGTGTTAAGTTCAGGCCTTGGTAAAAGAATGTGATACCCTATTGATTTTTGTAGGGAGTCAGTGTTTTGCTCAAGGAGACTGCAGCAATGTCTGAGGTGGCTTTGGTCCCCAACCCTGTTGTGTTTACATCTACTCGTGTCATGGTTTAGATGATTGTCTCAAATTTTTGGTATTCTTCTATGTTATTTCTTTTCATATTTAAGACCACATTACCCATATCTCCTCCTGGGCTTTCTTGTACAAAAAGGTTGGTGCTATTTTCACCCCCGCCCGTCCTTAGCACATTGTCTTTGTCTTATATGTAGACGATAGGTTTGTTAGAAGACATTTTCCTCATTAGTCCTTTTAATAGGCCCTGTTGCAAGAAAATCTGTTTGGATGCACAGTAACCTCCTTCTCTTTTTGCTGTAAATCAAGGCAGCACATTGATTATTTTACATTTCTGTTAATCTGTTGATATTTTCCCCGTGATTATCAGTAAAGTAGCCTGGAAGGTTCTCGCGAGAGCACAATGGGAATTGGCTCAGCGAGTCACTCTGGCATTGAGTAATGCTGCTCATTAACTATGCCCTTGTAGCCGGGCTTCGGATTCGGCCAAATATTGGGCTTTTTGACGGGATTAAGGTTCTGCCAAACCTTCAATTTTTTTCCCACTGATCCAAACCCCTATGCTTGCATTAGGCACGCAACACCGGTCACCGTAAGGACGCCGCCGTCGATCACGGGAAGGTGTTTACGTAGGTGGGGCGTTCAATGCAGTAGGCTGTGAGAAAGTGGAAATGGAACTCATGAGCAGAAAAAATCTTTTGGTTGTACATTTAGTCAAAAGAAGGCCATTCAAGCCATTCCTGTCCAACAATGCAATGCAGATTTGTCTCGTGGTGGCAAGGACCTTAAACAATACACAACATCACTGTGGTTAAAATACAGAAAACATAGGCAAGACCGTACTGCAGCGCTGGGGTGAAACATCTGGCACTGCAGGACTAGAATGATTCGGATTCACTTACATACACACGGTGGGAGGAACAAAATTGACATGAATGCGAATGCAATTTTGCATGCACACTTATTTTTTTAGCAAGGTAAGAACACAGAGATAGAGAAAGAGAAGAGACAATGCTTTTATTTATTTTTTGTTTAATACATTCCTTGCTCAATTAAATTATCGAAGATTATTTTTCTGTCAACTGACTTTCTAGGTAATATGGTAATAATTCAACAAGAGACACTAAAAGAGACTGTTGAGAGAATTTTTACATTGAAATTCTGCACCTTGCTCCTCCGAGCTGTACATCCCCTTTCCTGCCCATTTCCCCTTCTCTCTGTTTGTTTTCTTAGTCCCTTCTTTGATGTGGATCATCTTCAGATCCCACCGTTTTCTTTCTGTGTCTGTCTGAATCTGCAAATATGTCTCCTCGCACCTTTTTTCTTTTTCTTCTCTCCCTCCTTTGTCTCGTCTGCATTTCCTGCCATTTCCCCGAGCCCCCTTTTTTTTACCCCCTTTATCCCTCTCCACTCGCCAGCTGTCGGTGTGGCCTCGGGCCGGGTGTTTTGTGGCGGTATCGGCGGCGTCTACGCCTCCTTCATGTTATGGATGGTGCGAGAGGCCGGCTTTACTGCTCCAGCTGTCGTGCCACGGCGTCTCAGTCTCAGTTGCTTGGCTGTAAAATGGAGCGCGGGGTCCCCTGGGCGAGACAACTCCCAGGACATTATTGTTAAAGGCTTTGTCGTGACCCGCTGCTACTGACTAAACTATATATCACCTCTCTCTCACTCAGATCCGGCAGCATTCTGCTCACGTCTTTATGGAGCCGGGTTTCTCTCCCTCTGTCTGTACTGTATATCTTTCTGGGTCTCTCGTTCTCTTTTTCTGACACTTGCTCATTCTGTGTCTCACTCTTTCTCCCCGCACTTCACACCAACACACTCACATAGTCTGTCATTCTCTCTTTCCCTTATGCAAACCCAGAGTTTCTTCCCCCTCTGATGCCATTCATCAGAAACAACCTTCCCGCATTTATAGCAACCACAAGCACAGGAACAAATGTATACACAGTACAGACATGGGGGTACATTAAAGACATATCTTTGGGATTAACGATTTAATCCCTCTGTCAATCACATGATTATCTCCACCTTGAATTTTCTCTTCATGCAACTAGACTCTCTGTCTAATGAGAAATGCTCAAACCTTTCTTGCAATCTCTTGTGTTATCTTTGTTAACCCTTGTGTCTTAACAGTTATTAACAATAATTATTAACTGTTTTTTTCTGTGCTTTTTTTAACCGTAAAACCAATTTATTACAACTAGTTTTTCCCTTTTTCTTGAAAACCAACAGTCAATGAAGTTAATTTATATGAAATTTATCTAAGTTTTGAGTTAAAATGCTGATTTCGGGGTCCAGAAACCAGTCAGCATCTGGTGTGATCGTTAAGGTTAGGGGTAGATTAGAGTTAGGGTCCCCCCCCCCCCCCCCCCGTTAGGGTCAGATTAGGGTTAGGGTTCATCCCTCTCTCTCTCTCTCTCTCTCTCTCTCTCTCTCTATCTCTATCTCTCTCTCTCTATCTCTGTCTCTCTCTCTATCTCTCTCTATCTCTCTCTCTCTCTATTTTCAATTTCAATTTCATGTTGCTTTTTTTTGCATGACAAAA
Organism: Etheostoma cragini; assembly: GCF_013103735.1. Lineage (NCBI taxonomy): Eukaryota > Metazoa > Chordata > Actinopteri > Perciformes > Percidae > Etheostoma > Etheostoma cragini. Next base: position 2,478,954 of record NC_048412.1, on the reverse strand, counting down.
AATACGTATAAACAACAACAAGGAGTAAATACATCTGATTTAATAATACAAGTAAACAGGATACTTATGATAATATGATAATTGTAGACACTAAACAAATTAAATACATGTCCCTCAGAGGGTACATTGAAACAATATAAAAAAAAGAAGAAAAAAAATAGAAAAACAAAAATGATAATTTATCAAATTCTCTATTTATTTAGCCTGGTTCTGTGGCAAGAGAAAACCTATTTAGCTTTTCTGTTGTTCAGTTGTGCTTTTCTCTCTCTCTCTCTCTCTCTCTCTCTCTCTCTCTCTCTCTCTCTCTCTCTCTCTCGCTCTCTCTCTCTCGACCTGACTGTAGTTCGACGTTGAAACTGACTTGAGTGGACAAATGCCCACATTTAATGGCGGTTGGCACTTTGGAGAGGTGTTGGTCCCCCAGAACCCCCCCCCCCCATGCCCCCCCTAGTGCAGAAAAACTGCATATTTTAGAGTGGCCTTTTATTGTGGCCAGCCTAAGACACACCTGTGCAATAATCATGCTCTCTAATCAGCTTCTTCATATGCCACACCTGAGGTGGATGGATTATCTCAGCAAAGGATAAGTGCTCACAAACACAGATTTAGACAGATTTGTGAACACTATTTGAGAGAAATAAGCCTTTTATTATACTGTATGTAGAAAAAGTCTTAGATCTTTGAGTTCAGCTCATGAAAAATAGGGGCAAAAACAGAAGTGTTTATGAATTTGTTCAGTGTATGAATGATTTTGACTTATAGTTCAGGGAACTTATGTCAGGATACTGTTTTAAAACTATTTCAATTGTGTTTTTCAAATTCTACAAAATTTTAACAAAACACCCAAAAGTCAGAGTCAAGAAAATATTCAATAGAGTTAAATGGAACTCTCTGTGTGGTTTTCTGGGAAATTAGGTTGAAAGAAACCCAAAATGTTTGATATAGAAAATTTAAAAATGGGTCAAATTTGACCCAAAGACAACAGGAGGGTTAATTCATTGACACCTGCAAATTGGATAAATGCATTTACTATGCTAAATGCTATGGATATAAAAATGTCAGAGAGCCCAAATGGGCGTTGAGTGGGTAGTCGTCTATGTTATCAGGATCCCCTTCAGTGTTCTGTTGCCCTGACAGTGTCAGAGTGTCACTGTCTGTCTCGCTGACAACGTGTCGGCCCATCCGTCTATGGTTCCATTTGTCTCCATCCATCCGTCTTGACGCCTGTCCAACAAACCCATGCGGGTGAATCAATTCTTCGCTCGTCCCGTCTGTCAGTCTGTCTCTGACTGTTTGTTCACTCTATCGCTGTGTCAGCCTCTCTGTCACTTTGTGTTTCTTTCATCCATTCATACATCCGCTCTGTCCATTTGGAGGGAGCTGGACTATTGATTTTACTGTGATTTCACCTCAGGTTCTGGGATTTTTACACCTGCTTAGTTTATTTTGGCTTGTCTGGAGAGATGGATGGTCTCCTCCTTAACCGCATTTACCATGTGCTGTGATCCAACACGTCACTTCACGTAAACACACGGGCACCCAGATAGCTCAGTTGGTTGAGTGGGTGCCCATATATTGAGGTTTGCTCCTCGACGCAGCCGGCCCGGGTTCGAATCCAGCCTGCGGCCCTTTGCTGCATGTCCCTCGCCCTCTATCTCCCCTTTCATATCTTCAACTGTCCTGTCAATTAAAGGCCTAAAATGCCCCAAAAAATAATCTTAAAAATAAAGTAAACATACAGAACACGCCACTTGCCATGTTATCGCCACTTGTGTGTTATTGCCACTTGACTTGGTATCGCCACTTGGCGTGTTATCGCGAGAAGCGTTGTGTTTAGGAAAAGAAGAACAGGGTTGGTTTTAGTAAAAAAAAGAGCGGGGCTAAGCTAAGATCAATGGGGCCTAAATGGCGTTAATAACATGCTAAAAAGTGAGTACGCGTCTTGATAACACGCCAATAATGATATACGAATTGGCGTGTCATACATACGCCATTTCATGAGAACAGTCGGTGTGATCAGGTGAACTATTTTGTCCTTTCATTCACACAGTAGCAGTAAAAAACCTAAAATCTATTTACAGAAGACATCAAAATTCATCCTCTCTGGCTCTAGTGCTCCATGCTGTGAGTGATAATGGTCCACTTGCATTTGCCAACTCAAATTACTCTTCTTTGTCAATACAGGTTGGAACTGGATTTGATTGCATTCTTAAATCAATGTAAAAAATATGACAAATTAACTTCTTAAAGAAGTGGTTTATATTTGGAACTCATGAAGGTGAGGGTGGTTTTGCTTTGTACAGTCACACACAAAACTGACAAACTAAGGTAAAATACAGTATATATGTATTTATACTGCATTATATATACACATATGGTGGGTGGCCCAAGCATATATGTACAGTATATACGTGTATATATTCTATATGTACATATATTTGCACTTATATACCTGTATATGGTATATATGTATATATATATATATATATATATATATATATATATATATATATATATATATATATATATATATATATATATATATCCTGTATATATAACCTCATTGCTATGAGGCCACAGTGTGAACCATTGAACCCTATGTGTGTGTGTGTATGTATATGTGTGTATATATATATACATACATACATACATAAATGGACACACACACATGCACGTCTTAAAAGAGCAGTTTGTAGGATTTAGTGGCATCTAGAGGTGCTCTCTCTCTGAAATGAAGGTAAATATTGTGCAAAATGTGAGAGTTTGTAGAACGGATTCGAGCAATTGTAGAGTTCGAGAATTTGTACAACAAAGATCGGAACTTGAATGTGAAAATTGGCTCACACACATGTGAGCTGGAGTTCAGAATAAAAAGAAGAAAAAAACCTGACCCTGGAAAAAATCTGAACTTGTATGTTGAATTTTACACAAAGAGAAAATATTCACAGACCTTTGATCTTGGGACACACCCCCCCCACACACACACACACACACACACACACACACACACACACACACACACCTTTCCTGTCCATCCACTATCTTCTATCAAATAAAGAGAAACGTATTATCTAACAATTAAATAAAAACAAACACATGTGCTCACACCAAGTCTATAAGCTCTCGTAAAAAAAAGTAGCCTAAGTTAACACAAAAACTGATTATGATGGAAAGTTATGAATACTAAACTCTTATTTCTGCTATCTGTTAATCCCCCTAGATCCTGATCACTGCCCCTTTAAGTTATTTACAGAATATGACAATTTCAGCTTGGGGCTATCAACAGCAGAAAAGTCATGTAGTGCATCTGCACACACAGTTCTCTAATCATTGATTTACTTCCCTTCTCCCACTATCTCTCTTTCTGCCTGTTTCCATTAAATTGAGTAAGAGAAATAATGTATAAAACATACTCTGTAGGGAGTTAAGGAGTAATCAGCCAATAATTTCAGTCGGGAGAGTCCACGGAAAAGTGAATCCACTCGCTCTAATTGGTCTTAACTCAAACACTTGCACACACACACACACACACACACACACGTCCTCAGTGAGGGCTTCTCCTGCGCTGATGTTTCATTTGAAATGCATTGAAGGTCACTGGCAGGCATGACCTCCCACAAAGGAACAGTTGGCTACATATGACTTATATGAGATGATACTGATATTAACATAACTATGAAACAATCTTTGGCGTTTTTGCTGAAGAGCATGCCTTTTCTCATTAGCTAATGCAGCACCTGTGTAATGTACAATTCAACAGCTTTCTGTTGATGTTCTGCAGTTTTCTTCTTTGTTATAATTTGCCTTTCGTAACCGTGGTAAGTTGGCCCGAGTGGCTAGGAAGATGGTAGGTAGGCAGACTCGGACATTGTATGTTTCTAGAGGTGATTACTTATTTACAGTGGTTTGCCATACATGGATAATCAAATAATCAAAACTTAAAGACAGTTACACATTCAACTAGTACCAGCGCTAACAACATGCACGTGTTCCTAGCGGCACAGCCTCAGCTCCCTGTCTCCTCTGGAGCACAAACCCCACCATTTATACAGGGTTGACAATCCCCCCCCCCCCCCCCCCCCCCCCCCCCCCCCCCCCCCCCCCACTGCTTCAGTCCATCCCATCCTAAAGCAGGTTGATCTACTCCATGACATTAAAACCTAGCAATCTCTTAACTTATGGAACTTAGTTACCAGTTCCCTCCATCCTACTGACTACAAATCAGGTCAGGGTTAGTCATACCTTTTTTTTATATAATAACCAAAAATGACCAAAATGAACAATACTATACACAAGAAAACCCTCTACTTGGTTGGCCCCGGTGATGTCATCCCTGAGCACCCTTTTCCAATAAATCAGGAAATGCTTAGGCCGGCCCCCCCCAAAGAATTGTCCTGCATGGTGGAACTGAACAAAGGAACAAATAATTGTAAGTATCAACACAGGGAAACCTTTAAACCATGTTAAAACTTGCAACCTAATAAAATGGAACTAAAACTAACGTGTAACTACAGTAAGTGTCTACTTACTATAACTAATGACCTCATCGGACAAATGGTGAGCAAACCCACTTCGTCACAGTAACCCAATCCTTGATATAATTACATATGTAGGGCAAGGGGGAGATGTCCGTGGCTACTTCCTGGAATTTGAGACTCAAACGTAACCCAGGCAGGCTTGATTAGGTATGTCTCTAATCTAAAAAAATAATAATTCCTGCCTCATATGCAATAGTCAGTAAAGAAACCTGAAACCTTTTTTTACATACTTAAAAAATGTCTGGAGTGGGACTTTTAAGAATTCAACAGATCAGTTTAAAACAGTATGCATTGACCTCTTTAAAGTCCAAACATTTAAAGTCAAGTTATATGCCAGAACAAAAAGTAACATTATGGTTTTACATGGAAAATGTCAACTACGGACTTCATAAAAACGACAAAATATTTCTACTTATTTAGCCCACATTGAGGTTGGGTGTAGCCTGACAAGCCAGACCCACATCCAGATGTTGGCTCAACATTGGCTGGGCTCAATCCGAGGGGCGGGAAAACCGCTTGTTCTTCTAATTCCCCCTGCATGCAACAGGATAGCCCTACAAAGCTCCAACTCCAAGTCTTCCAAAGTCACAAAGTCGGGTATGGCTGCAGCATGGAGACCTCCTGTCTCATCCCCTCCCAGCTACGTGGAACCGTCGCAACTCACCACTCTGCCGTCCTTGTGCTAAAGGTGCGCTAAGCGATGTTGGGTGGTGTCACTTCTTGTTGACGTTCAAAGTATTTTCAAACAAAGTGAGGCTAGCTCGCCCCCCTCTCCACCTCATCCCCGTCCCTTCTGTGCTTCCGCGCACTAACCCCCCAACCCCCACCCCCAAATCCTTCTGGTCGGTTATTGGATGGAACGCTGGAACACTGTTTGGTTACTTCGTGGTGCAGGTTGGCACAGTTTGATTTATTTTTGATTTTTTTTTAGACTGGGCTGTCTGAAGAGACCGTGTTTTTTTACAGTGTGTTCAGGGGACAGGCAGCTAGCAGATAGTGAGGAGATGTTTTTTACAGTGTGTTCAGGGAACAGGCAGCTAGCACATAGTGAGGTGTTTTTTTACAGTGTGTTCAGGGGACAGGCAGCTAGCAGATAGTGAGGAGATGTTTTTTTACAGTGTGTTCAGGGGACAGGCAGCTAGCAGATAGTGAGGAGATGTTTTTTACAGTGTTTTCAGGGGACATGCAGCTAGCAGATAGTGAGGAGATGTTTTTTTACAATGTGTTCAGGGACAGGCAGCTAGCAGATAGTGAGATGTTTTTTACATTGTCAATCTCGCCAGCGTTCTCATTACTAGGCATCAGTTACTGTTCTTAAGTACATTTTTGAAGTAGTTGTACTTTATTTGAGTCTTTCCTTTTCATGCCACTTTCTACATCTACTCCGCTACATTTCAGAGAAATGTAATCTACTACATTCATCTGACAGCTTTAGTTTCTTTACAAAGTAAGATTTCTGAAAAACACATGTAGTTTATAAAATATGATGTTTTATGATAAATTAAACTATGCAACAGTATATAGGCCTATAAGTACTAATGAAGTTATTAGACAATTAAACACTTTAATCTGTTAAATGAGTGGATCGTTTCGGTTTCGAAAATATGAGGATTTTAAGTAAGTTTTTCTGGTACTTACATACTTTTACTTGAGTAACATTTAAATTGCAGGACTTTCACTTGTAACAGAGTATACATAGCACAGAATCATCTCTTAATACAGAGTATTTCAAAAGAAGCGGGTTGGTCACACACACACACACACACACACACACACACACACACACACACACACACATTAAATACATTCATAATGTACAGATCCCTACTGTCCATCATACAAACAGGCACATGCACACACACACTGGCAAACACACACACACAGATACAAACAGATACACACACACACACACAAATATACACAGACACATTACATACATTCATAATGTACAGATCCAAACTGTCCATCAAACGAACAAGCACATGCACACTCACACACACACACACACACAGACACGCACACACAGGTATCAACACACATTAAATATATTCATAATGTACAGATCCAAACTTTCCATCATACAAACAGGCACATTCACACAAAACACACACACACACACACACACACACACACACACACAGGTGCTTGTGTACTCATTAACCAGAGGAATCAAGGCTACGCCATTGGAGTGTATTTAAAGGAGATTGCAGGCATGCAGTTATTGGACTTGGCCTAATTGATAAAGCCATTAGTAACACTTGTTCAGATAACATGGGAGGAATCTCAGTCGGCTCACAGTCGCTCCAAATGGGTTCACTTAGGCTTAGAGTGCAGCACATTAAGAGAAGATTACAGAGCGATGTGGAACGTCTCACCAGTCCATGCCTCGCTACTGTGAGATTAATAGAGACAAAGTAAGGACAGCGATGGAGAGAACATTGGACTCTGACACTCCACAGGGTGTGTGCGTGCGTGCGTGCTTGTGTGAGTGTGTGTGTGTGTGTAGATAGTTGTGCAGCAGTTGGTGTTCTGTCCATCTGCATGTGTTTTTGTCCAGTTATGGCCCTTCTTATGAAAGTGTGTGTGTGTGTGTGTGTGTGTGTGTGTGTGTGTGTGTGTGTGTGTGTGTGTGTGTGTGTGTGTGCGCATGCGTGCTTGCATGCGTTTGTGTGTGCATGTGTGAGTGAGTGAGTGTGTGTGCATAGATAGTTGTGCAGCAGTTGGTTTTCTGTTTATCTATGTGTTTTTGTCCAGTCACGGTACTTCTTATGAAAATGTATGTTTGTGTCTGTCTGTGTGTGTGTGTGTGTGTGTGTGTGTGCATGCATGCTTGCATGCATGCTAGCATGCGTTTGTGTGTGCATGTGTCAGTGAGTGTGTTTGTTTTTGTGTAGATAGTTGGGCAGCAGTTGTTCTCTCCATCTACATGTGTTTTGGTCCAGTTATGGCACTTCTTATGAAAATGTGTCTGTGTGTGTGTGTGCGCATGCTTGCTTGCGTGCATGCTTGCTTGCATGCGTTTGTTTGTGCATGTGTAAGTGAGTGAGTGAGTGTGTGTGTGTTTTTTTAGATAGTTGGGCAGCAGTTGGTGTTCTGTCCATCTGTGTGTTTTTGTCCAATTGTGGCACTTCTTATGAAAATGTATGTGTGTTTTTGTGAGTGTTTTTGCGACTACTGTGTGTGTTAGTGTATACATGGGGGTGTTCCTGTGCTCCTCTGTAACTGTACATCCATCTGTGTGTTAGTTTCTCTGCCTTTCAACTAAAGCTGCGGTGTGGCTCGGCTGAAGACGTTAACACAAAGTGTCCAAGCAGAAGATGTGCTTCCTGTGATGAGGCGGTGGGGCTTACACATTATGTCCTGCTGACTAACAAGCTTGACTGTTACATCTCCTTCAGTTTCTGGTAAAACAAAAAAAGAGATGAACAAGAAAATTGGACATGCTGAGCTTCGGGACATCAAGCATTTAGGGGAATGCAAATGCATCAATCTCTTGTGGCTGCGAACATGTCCTACTACACGATGGAGTGAAGACTATTACTGATGTTTGAGTTGAAGTTGATGTCGGCTCTTTTTTGATGCTAGTCCCCATGTTTTAATGGATTTTTTCAAACATGAACTGAATTCATTCAAAAATGCGTAGCCTAAGGAACTACATTAACTTCTTCACTGTTATTGAAGACGCTCAAACGTCATGCTTTTTAGGCTCGTACACATTTTATTTCTATTGTTTAGAAAGTTTATGAAATTGTGTGATTACAGTATTCATTAGGGGTGGGAAAAATAATCGATCCTTTAATGCATCGCGATTCTCTCTAGAACCACTCCATGCTGGATCCAGATAAGTTAATAATCTATTATTTTAACGATTTTAAACTTGTTGATTTTTACTTAATAGATAGATAGATATTGATTTGAATAAAATGGGAAATTACAGTGTTACAGCAGCTAGTCACAGAATATAAATATACATGAAATACTAGGATATAATATACTGTACATACATATAATATATATTAATTAATAATAGGAATAATAGGAACAGAGTGACTGAAAGAGGACGAGATAATGGACTTAAACTTAGAGTTTAGGCAAGTGGGCAGAAAAAAACACAAAATGTCCAAAAGGTAAAAAAATAAATTTTGTATAACTACACATGATCTAATAATACAAAATAATTGGGCAAAACACATATAGGCTGTTTATTTACTTTATCACATTACATCTGACCACCTCATGTTTTGTGTTCTAAGAAGCAAATTTAACCCGTTTTCAAAACTTTCTATATCAGAACTACATAAGAACGTTGATAAAAGTGTCAAATGTTGGGAAAAAAACTACAAAACGCAGGAAAGAAATCAACAGTGACAAAAGAAATCGGGAAACGTTACATAAAAACATCACAAACATTGGAAAAAAGCGACAACAAGAAAAACATCATATAAAAAACGTTAAAAAAGCGACCGAAAAATAGAATAAAATTGACAAAAACGTTAATTTCAACCCAGAAAAACAAAGTTGCATGGTTGACGGGAAGACAACACTAGGGTTAAACATGACAACATTACAACTTTAAACGTAGCCTTGTCACTTCATATAACAGAATTGTTTTACAGTAGTGATTGTTAATGCAAATAAGGCCTTCCTGCCAACTGGGCATCAACTCAAAATAATTCTATGTATTGTTCTAAAGGGCAGTTACAAAAAACACACTGTTCATTTTGAGGACTTATTGGATCCAACGGATGAATCCCTAAAAATATTTTTGGTTCCATCTACGTACACTACCGGTCAAAAGTATGGGGTCACTTACAAATGTTCATACCACACCATTATAGACAGAATACCAGCTGATCTGAGTGTGGGGGCTGATCTTTAATGCAATATCTACTTTGTCCATTATCAGCAACCATTCATCCAATGTTCCAAAGGCTCATTCTTTTCACTAATCTGATATCATTTGAAAAAACTAAAACATTGGGGAACCCTTTTGCAATTATGTAAACACATAATTTGTTCTGAAAACTGCTGCCCTGGTTAAAAAGTCTAGGCAACTAATCTCAGCTGGGATTCTGTCTATAATGGAGTGCAATGGAAGTTTCTAAGTGACCCCAAACTTTTGACCAGTAGTGTATATTCTCATACTCCTTATAATGCTCCTTTGATTCTTACGGTTAAAACTCAATCCATATGTTTCATTATAATCAATTTGAACTAGTATTGATGAATAATGAAATAAAAAGTGTCTAATGACCAGATTTAGCAGATGACATTGACCGGATGGTGTCTGATTTGCAAAACGCAGTTACCAAAAAAACTGACTGATCCTGTGACATATTCTCTTGTTTTTACTAATTACTGCATTGACAAACATACAGTATATTGAATTCAGAAGAATGATGTGGCTTGTGCTCCCTGGAGAATTTCATTTTCGATGGTTGTTTTCCAGAAAGAAAAGTGAGTGTGATGCATCGAAATGTTCGCGAGCCGACAGTGTTTCCCTCTGAGTCCTGATATCTCTCCCTCTCTATCTTCACCCCTCTGTCTTATTGTCCCCTCCATTGCCCATCTTTTGCGTTCCCTCCCCTGGGCTGGACACTTTGTCCTTGCACTCACTGTCTCCTCCTCCTCCTCCTCCTCCTCTCTGCCTGGGCCTAGTGTAAGTGATAAATTATTCGTGGGCATGCTCTGAGGGCCCAGGGCTGCTCATTCCTGCACACAGAGGACTAGCATTGATCCGGCCTGTGGTTCAACTTAATTGGAAACCCAGTTACACCAGCTACAGACACACTCCGACACACACAAACACAGCGCACACACATGGGTGCACGAACATGCTCTTCCAGACATGCCATGTACTCCAAAGCCGCCGCATTAATACACACGAATGCGCCGTATACAGTAATACACCCGTGTATAGGTGCATGGATATTACAAATGTCAACGTAATTATACAACACAGACACACACAATTCCCACATGTATTCGTGCATTAAAGTGTTATAGCATTAACATCTGCCAGCTACAGTAGGTGTGTTTTAGGATTAACATTGCACATATATAAATTGCCGTCGTAACACAGTACTTTGCATACACAATACAGGGAGAGGAGGTTTTTTTACAGTAAAACACAAAAGACTTTCACCCATGACCGTCGTTTTGGTTAGGGATCGACCAATATGGATTTTTTTGTGCCGATACCTATTTTTCCAGCCTTAGCCGATGGCCGATATGGGCTGCAGATTTTCCTGAGCCGATATTTGGAGCCAATACTGCTTTTGCTCCCATCTATTTACATCATAACAATGTAAACCCTGCCACATTGGATTTTGGAATCTGCGCTTCCTTTTCTTTAAAAATAATGTACAAAAACCCAGATCACTGTCACTTCTGCAATTATCTTCCATTCAGATCACCCAAATGATGTGTGCAATGTGCATCATATGGACGGGTGCACTGCATGTGCTTAACTGTGCATCAACATCTACAGCACAGCCTTGATGATGTGTTGCTTGCTGACATATTATAAGACTATTATATTGTGAGAAAGATATAATCAGCTCTTCACAAAATTTGAACCATTCAAAGCATTTAAGAAAACGTAAACCTGAAACGTAGCCACTGAGATAAAGGGCTTTATTTGTAATTTAAAGTTGCCGTGGTGCTAATGGAGGGGTGGGGTATGTGGGGGATCTACACGTGAACTTCAGCGTCTCCAGCAACACAGAGCGGCCGGTGGACGCCTGCCTGTAAATAATGCCGGGAGAAAACTATCGGCAAACGCAGCCGCCGCGCATTAGCAGATGCCGATGAAATCTGTCTATCGCTATTTTTGGTACCTAAAGTTAAACCGTCGTCGCCGCTTGACTTCAAAAATCAAAAACTGTTGAAAGGCGAGAAAGTCGAGTTGAGACTGTAGTTTCTCACTTTTTGCCAGCTAACTTAAAGCTACAGTGCATAACTTGTGTCTCCCCCATGAGGAATGCTAAGTAATGACAACAAAACAATTGGCACATCCACATGTTACAAGCCTTCCGTGATCGCAAACCCCTCCTCCACGCAGTTGCTTGTAACCAAGGAGGACACGGAGGGTTAAAAAAAACATGATGGACTCTTTAGAAGGGGTAATTATCTTCAGTCGATTTTTTGTGTGCGTAAGTTGCCGGACGACACTATTTTGGAACATATCCATACTGAGAGGTACAGAGAGAGTTGGGTTCTTAAGAGCGATGTAGCAACTTCTTTGGCAATGGCTTCGATGTAACAGGTGTTAAAAAGTCACACACTAAAGCTTTAACTGTAATATCTGTTGAAACGAGCGGCAGCTCACTGTACCCTGCACCCTGTACCCTGTACCCTGTATCCTGTACCCTGTACCCTGTACCCTGTACCCTGTATCTTGTACCCTGTACCCTGTACCCTGTATCTTGTACCCTGTATCCTGTACCCTGCACCCTGTACCCTGTATCCTGCACCCTGTACCCTGTATCCTGTACCAGGCCTAAAGCACCATTTGTCGACAAAACTCAACTAGCAACTGCCGCTGATAGGACCAACTCACACACACACACACACACACACACAAACACTCCGAAATTCACAAGTGCATGATCTGACACACTAGTAGATGGTCACAAATCTCTACACACGCACACACACACACGCGCGCACACACACACACACACACACACACCAACATTAAAACTCAGAAATTCACAAGTGCATGATCTGACACACAAGTGTAGACGGACACAAATCTCTGCACTCACACACAAACGCACACGCACACACACACATACACACTGTAGAGTCACTAAGCCTGCATTCTAAGCAGCACTAAAGAGGAGTAACAGTCCACAGAGGACCAATATGAAGGCCCAGGGTTATCGATTGGACTGAGACACTGACTATCATACAGCTAATAGATTACATCAGACACATCGGAGCGGCTCAGTCAATGAGGCCTGATCCTATTAACTGGGGATTTGTAAACAGTTGTGTGCTCACTGTGACGGCTGCTGTGCTGCTTTGTGGGCCTTGGCGAGGGGATGAGGGCTCTGAGGATCTGGAGGAGGCTCATATATTGTTGCACTCTGGGCCAATCTCCTGTGAGCTGCAGCTCAGTTGTGTTCACGGCTGTGCTGGACAACATGCTTTACTTTCATTGTCTTTGTAACAGTGATGTCAGTTCTAGTCCTTCTGTTGATGTTGATCCTTCTGAGGATTTCTGAGGAGGATTTATTGCATCCCTGAGTTAAATGTTTGTCATGTGTCATTGTTCCATCACTTTAGGTTTTATGAGTCATCTGTCCCGGTCGTACCGATAGTACCCGATGACCCGGGACAGACCGGGTTCGGACAGACATTTAGAAATTATGGTTGGGTTTGGGTCGGGCTTGGTCACATCAGCACAATAATAT
>NC_048412.1:2463094-2465479 GCF_013103735.1 Etheostoma cragini | reverse complement strand
GTGTGTGTGTGTGTGTGTGGTAAGTGGGCAGAAGAGAGCAGAGTTGGTGGAATAAGTTTAAGTTTTGGACTCAGTGTGTGCTTTGTCTGAAAAAAAGAAAATCAATTAAACAGCTTTTTAACGTGTGGGGACATTTTAAAGCACTTAACGTGGTTTAATGCACCTAAACAGCGATCCATAATCACCAAGTTTCTCTCACATATGGCTCCTCATAACCACTGACAACTGTCAAAAAATGGAATCCAAAGTCCAACATTAAGTGTTTCTGCTTCATTAAGGGATATTGCAAGGAAAAAGCTTAAGTTGAAAAAGATTAACATGGTTTAATGTACCTAAACAACAGATAACGTAACATAATAATTGGACTTTGTGTTCGATTTTTTTGACAGTTTTTAGTGGTTATGAGGAGTTATATGAGAGAGAAATGTGGTAATCATTGATCATTGTTAATGTGAGATAACTCCTATAATTGTTGGATTTCAGTTTAGTTTTTTTGACAGGGTTGAGAGTTCATGACAAGATACGGCCATAAGAAATTTGATGATGACTGATCGCTGTTTAGGTACATTAAATCAACACTCTTTGGCAAGTACAAATCTCTAATTTCATTCATTTTGGGGCGTCTTATTCAATTTTATAGCATTTAAAAAACAAATTGAAGTGGTTTTGAAGTAGTATTGAGTAGAAGTTGACATAATCCAGTCTGTGATTATCCATCAACATCCATTCCTTTAATTTAAGTCTAAATAATTCTTAATTTCTGCTTTTCTAACTCAAACATAAAGTATAACGTCCTATAAATGAGGTGTATCAACCATAAATTCCAAAAATAACTGTAAAACTGAAGTTATTAAGCGTCAAAAACTTCAAAAAAGTGACAAACATATAAACAAAAGTGTTAAAAAAGGGGACACAAAGTTTAAAACATTGTCAACAAAAGTTTTTTTTTGACAAGATGACATCACAAGGGTTAAAATATATAACGGCTGTTATCAGCTGTAGCCTGCATTTCCCAGTGTTATTCATTTTATTTAGTACACCTATCATCAATGTGTGGGTGTGTTTCTTTTTCACAAAACACTGATTTATATCTGCTATTAATATTTAATATTCATGTTAAAACATTTTTAATTGTTGAAGAATGTTTTAAAAAGTAACCAAAAAGTTGGTGACCCTCCTGCAGTAACTCTAAGGACCCCCTAATGCCTGTTGTATTAACCCTTTTGTTGTCTTCCCTTCAAAATTGAAAACTTTTGATCGGTTTATAACTTTTTTTTACGTTTTTGTCCCTTTTTTCAACACTTTTGTCCCTTTTTCGACGTTTTAAACACTACGTAACACTAACTCATTAAGTAGTTTTACAGTTATTTTTTGAATTTATGGTCAATAAACCTCATTTATAGGAACTTATACTTAATGTTTGAGTTAGAAAAGCAGAAATTATGAATTATTTAGACTAAAATTAAAGGAATGTACTGCAGATTGATGGATTATCACAGACTGGAATCTGTCAACTTTTACCCAATACTATTTCAAAAACACTTAATTTTGTTTTCAAATGCTATAAAATTGAATAAGACGCCCCAAAATGAATGAAAGTAGAGATGTGTACTTGCCAAAGAGCGTTGGAATGGAATCAATCATGTTGTCAAAAGAACATTTATATAGGAAAACGGGTCAATTTGACCCGAGGACAACATGAGAGTTAAAGAATCATCTCACATAGTCTTCTACTTGGGCTGCATATCAAATTCTATGAACAGGAAAAGAGAAAAGACATGGTCTAGCATGGATATACAAAGAGGGAGTGCAGAGGGATGAAATGCCAACTCTATGAGAAAGAAAGCTCACAAGTTAACAGCTCAGTTCATCTTAAGTCCATTACAGTAGAAGCAGTATTTCTGTTTAACCAGCATGATGGTGGATGCCGGTTGTGGTTTCTTTTTTTTTTTTTTAGATTAATCTGGTGGCCTAAACCTATTCACACGTCCCTTCAGGGTTCTGTGCAGCAAAGAGGAGTGAAAACATCGAGGGCGAGATAGCCGGCTTCTCAGCCAGGAGTGTGTTTTCAGGAGCAAAACGACTTTTTCCAAAATAAATAGATCTGTGTCGCAACTGCTAGGAGAGAGAAAAGCCTTCGGTTCAATAATTAATTCCCGAGTCGAGGGTTTTGGAGAGCCGCTGATTGGGCTGATTCTTTTTTTTTTTTTTTATTCTGTTATGATACAAAGGAGGCCGTTTGAAGTAATTTGTCCCAGAGAGAGCGGCTCGGAATACCATACATGCTTTGATTTAGCAAAGCAAATTTAATTTTGTTTGCTTTATGCAAACCAGCCAGGGCCGCGGGGGTTTCTCTGATTCCACCAGAGGGGGGGGGGGGGGGGG
>NC_048412.1:2458691-2462994 GCF_013103735.1 Etheostoma cragini | reverse complement strand
GCTTGCTCGCTGCGGTTTTGTTTTATGCTGCTAATGAAAGCTTCTCTCCTCGCTTTTGTTCTGCTTCGTTTTTTTTCCAATACGTGGATGGAATACACGTGTTTATATGTGTGCCTGAGATTTTCTGGGAACTCTCAACAGCACAATAATAAAGAAGCTACTTATCATTTAGTTTATCTTTTGGGCATTTTTAGCCTTTATTTCTTTTTTGACAAGACTTTTTTGCAGGTATAAATACAGAGAAAGGCAATTGCCACAGGTGGGAGTCGAACCCGGGCCCGCTGCGTCGTGGAGTAAACTTCCATATATGGGCGTCCGCGCTACCAACTGAGCTACCCGGCTGCCCATTATTTAGTGTTTTGTGGTGACTTTTCTTCACATTCTTTGTGCAGACATTAACTTAAAAGAATATTTGAGGGTTGCTTCTTTCTTGTACATTCAATAAATCTCTTTTAACTCCAAGCTGAATTGGTATTGTAACTGAAATGTCCCTAACCTAATTGATGTTGAATTGGAAATGTAATCAAATCAGGACCTAGTGAATCAGATATGCATCCTTTCGGGAAATCATTGGCGATACCCAGCCCTACCTTTTAATATGGGAAAACCCTGTGGCACACCTTTGTTCTGTTCTTCTCTATCCGTGTACATATCTAATGCAAACAGTGAAGGCATTTCTTCTCAGAAAGAGGAAAAAGGCTATTCAGAACGGGTGGCCAGGCAGTTTTCTTATTCTCCATTCAACTCATTTTCTTAGGAAACAATAATGAGTGGATAAAGCAGAAAAACCCAATTTCCTTTATGCTTTTTATATCCTGAAAAAGCCCTCGTTGACGGCCCTTTGGTCTTTTGTTATAGAAAACTGAGCTAATATCCTCCAGCTCTCGGCGCAGTTTAAAGGTCTTAATTGGATTCCATTAGTATATTGCTTGACATGACACTTGAGTCCGCTCTATTAGAATTCCCCTGCCTGGGATTAGAAAGAAGACTTTTTCTGCGTTCGACTCTCTAGGCTCTTTTGTTAAAGTCTCAAAGAATCTTTGTTGGATTCCCAGTTTTTTAGTGACACTATTATGAAAACCGTAAGCTTGACTAAAACAGGTGCTTTTATGTCTAGAGGTCGGGCTGTAAAAGCACGGCAGTGTCTCATCGCAGCAGTTTATGTATCAATAAACCTTAGTACTAATACAGTATAGGTATTACATTGGTGCCTAGAATGTGCTGCAAGCCCCATAAAACAGTTCCGCTGCTTTCTACACCAGACTAACGCCCAGGTTGAGCTCCCTGCTGTCTTTTTTTCAGTATCATGCAGAGTTGAAGTGTTTCCTCTCTGGTTTCAGGCGGTGTAGAACACGGGCCGATGGAAGGGTGTGTTTGATGATATTCTGTTTCATGTCTCTTGCCCCAGTCCTGAGCTGACGTGGAGGGATGTTCAGCATCTGATCGCCAAGACAGCAAAGATCCCCGACCCCAAAGAGCCTGGATGGAACATCAATGCAGCAGGATACCATGTTCACCACAGGTATTGTGATGCATTCAGTAGTTTGGAACCCAAACATGTGCTATTATTATTGGGGTTATGTTCAAGCCTAGCATTCTGCCCACTTTTTAAACCAGACTTAACATGTCAATTGATCCATCCGTTTACGTATCAATAGCTCTGCTGACAAGCTCGG
Organism: Etheostoma cragini; assembly: GCF_013103735.1. Lineage (NCBI taxonomy): Eukaryota > Metazoa > Chordata > Actinopteri > Perciformes > Percidae > Etheostoma > Etheostoma cragini. The sequence goes on along the minus strand of NC_048412.1, from coordinate 2,461,318 downwards.
CTGAAACCCTTGATTATGGGTTGCTATGAGCAACATGTGCCAATAAAGTTTGATTTTGTCTCTGCATAGTTTATCATTTTGGGAAATAGGCTTATTAGCTTTCTTACCAAGAGTAACTTTAGCTGGAAAAATTAATATCACTCTCATGTATGTACAGTAAATATAAGACTCCAGTAGCTGCTTAGGTTAGCTTAGCATAAGGATTAGAAACAATCCTCGTCCTATCTTGTACGTTTAGTCCAATACAAAAAACAAATACCAAAAATGATGAGTTGTGGTTTGGTTTTACAGGTGTTAATGTGCCAGACTATTTCTTTCGGGGTAAGCCCCGCCCACTCCACCGGCGATTTGATCTCACCCTGCAGCTCGATCTGGAAACCTGCACGTTTAATTCTCCTGCTTCAGTTCACAATTTTGCGGGAACCAATCACAAACTGTCTTATCTACCTGGGGGGTTAACACCATGACGATAGAGAAGCGACCAAGCAGCTTCTTGTTTACCTTCAACATAGCGGCGGCCACCGAACGCCACCGAAGCGCTGAAAACCCGTTGATCGTTGTTCTGATTGGTTGAAGGACTGTCCAATTGCGTGCAGAGTCATCTGAACTATGCCCATTGGGTACGCCTCTTGAGCAGAGAAAAAACTGACTAGACCCCCCTGGACCAACGCTCAATGTCAAATCCATTGAGCTCGGCTTGGTCTGATAGCCAGACTAGTAACACCCTGACCACCATGATGCTCCTACTTGAACTCCTATTATTAATCATCTACTGGATTCCACTAACTGCTCATTTGGGACTTTTGAACTGTTCATCAAATTTCAGATCAATAACCTCTTAAAAACACATTCAGATACTCTGTTATTGGTGTACTACTTATTAGGTGATACTAATAATGCTATAGAAAGCTTTTAATTAGTGTTATATGGTGCATGGCATGTTCAGTGTGGGCATATTTGCCTAACTGTGTGTTTGTGTTTCATGTCACAGACACCCTAAAGATATTTCCTCATATGGGAAGATTCATGTTTAACTGTGTATGGGTGTGTATGCTTATGCATGATTACAGTAATTATCCCCATATGATCTACGTGGGATAATTTCAGGTGAATTAAATACCACACCATTCATTTTTCATCTACATAAACCACCCTGAGTGCCTTAAAGCTTTCCTTTTGACCCACTGTAAGATTAAAACTGTTAAAATAATATATTAAATTATAAGTTAAGGGCAGCTGCAAGTAACAGAACTTGGGTGGTACTTATTCAAGTTTGATCAAGTAAACAGTCCACGATGGATCACACAGGCGTTGTCATCTTCCACTTGTTTACTGCTGTGGTTGCCATGTGCACGCACGCCACACACTCTTTGTATAAAGCCCTTCAAGCACAAAAAGCAGCTGTTTTATGGCAGTTGAGGCAGGTGATCTTGTCCGGGGAGGAGTGTCATTGTAATCCTCTAATGTTATTATCACACCCACAGCATGTCTGAGTGTCCGGACCTGCTCTGATTTATTTAGGCGGAGGCTGGAGGAAATGGAGCTTCTCCCTCTGACTGTATGGAGGATGAATCTGGAAGGGAGGGAGGGCGGGAGAGGGAGAGGTAGAGTGAGCCCTGTCCTCCTCCAGACATCATATAAACACTTTTACAACGCTTTTACAATGTCAGCCGGGCAATGACATATCGGTAATCAGTCATAGCGTTTGTGATGTTTTTCCTCTCATTCACCTTAACATTTCTTCTTTCTCATCCTGCCTCTAATTTACTGCCCTGTCCTTTCTTTGTAGTTTCTTTTTCCCCATCCTTCCTCTCACCTTATTTCCCCTTTTTCTGGTTATTATTCCCTCTCTCTGCCTTTCTGTTTCTCTCCTCCATCCGCTTTTTCCCTCAGCTTGTCGTGTCATAAAATAGATTGTAATTACTGTGTTGCTGTGAGAAGAATGGATTAATTAAAATATAATGATGCCGATCACACCAGCGGGCATCTGTTGAAATCTGTCCATTTAGGGGGCTGTTGCCGAGGACTAGTAATGCCCCGATCATTCTGCAGCGGCCACGCTAATTATGAAGAAGGCTTTATTGCATGGAGACGGACGGATCGACTCGTCAGGGCAATGAGCACAGGGTCACTTACCATCAATGAGGTTGTTACAATACATTAAAGATTAGATGTGATATCTGTAATGAGAGGATCCATGTTAAAGAAAATTGGAGATAACACTCAATGCGTGCAGGTTATAGTGGGAAATTAGGGATATTTTCTTTTGATTCTGTAGGTGTATTAAGTATCGGTTAGTAGCTAGTTTGTGGTTTGATTCATCAGATGAGTACATGTGTTGATTGTACATTGACTCAGTGGTGATTTAGGCAGTTTATTAAAGAACTTGCCTATCCCTTAGAAAAGACTTCAGGTGCACGCAACAGGATTTTTTTGCATTCCACGTTTGTTGACTAAAATGACTAAGGAACAACAGTAAGGATTAGCAGTGATGGCCAGCATTGCAAAAATAGATAAATTCTTGTGTTGTCCTTCGGGACCCAGAGACCCTCCTGTATTCAATTGTATCTTTCTGCTACCGTGGCCTCGTCCTCCGGGGTCCCAGAGACCCGTCCTGCACTCGAATG
>NC_048412.1:2456736-2458591 GCF_013103735.1 Etheostoma cragini | reverse complement strand
TTTTTCAAGCAGCACTGAATTGATTTGTGCAAAAACATCTACTGATCAGTCCTGAGTGATGTTCCTGGAACCATTGGGTGTTTCGGGTCTCTCAACTTCATACACCCTCCTCCGGGGGACCCAGCCGGGGCTGATCGGACCCCAGCTTGTGTCCACATGACTCCATGGCTCCCCTCTTTTTAGCCGCAGCCATCTTGACTCTCTTTCTGCTGCATCGGTGGAACGACGGATGGCTCTCCTCTTACCCTCTCCCTTCATTCCCAATGTCCTGAAGGCCTCGGCCTAGGCTCGACCTGCAAATCCTGTACTGGGGAGGGAGACACCTTGCTCTCCATCCAGCCTGTTGATGGTTGCTGACCAGTCCTGCATGCTTCATTTCAAAGGCCTCCTCCCAGTGGTTTTCCCATGGGACTGTCATGGAGCTCGATTTTTTTTCTTTATTACATGTGAGAAAATAAATGATCTGAGGGAAAAAGTTATCACACTGATAGCAAAAAAGCATTTTCTGAGGGAAACATCTTTTTTTTAAATATTTCTAAGGAAAAAAAAACTTTATCAAAAATACTTTTTTAACTCTTGTGTTTTCTTCCCATCAAAATCAACACCTTTATTGATGCTTTTAATCAGTTTTTAACTTTTTTTTAAAACATTTTTGTCCCTTTTGTTCAATGTTTGTCACGTTTTTTTGGCATTTAACGCATGTAACACTAACTTATTAACTTTAGTTTAGAGTTATTTTTGGAATTTATGGTCGATAAACCTAATTTACAGGAAATTATACCTAATGTTTGAGTTAGAAAAGCAGAAATTAGGAATTATTTGGACTAAAATTAAAGAAATGGATGTTGATGATAATAACAGACTGGAATATGTCAACTTTTACTCAATACTATTTCAAAACCACTTCAATTTGTTTTTCAAATGCTATAAAATTGAATAAGACACCCCAAAATTATTGAAAGTAGAGATTTGTACTGTCCAAAGAGCGTTGTGTGGAATCAATCATGTTATTTTGGGGAATTAAAAAGAACACTGATATAGGAAAATGGGTCAATTTGACCTGAGGACAACATGAGGGTTAAACTCTCAAATATATATATTTTTGCTATCAGTGTCCTCTTAAAAAAATGTGTTTCTCTCAAAATGTTGTTTTTCTCACTCTCAAAACCTAAGTATTTGCTCTTGTTGCAATTTCTTGCTCTTGTCTCAGGATTTTACTTTCGCTGTGAAAATTATATCATGGGCGAGGCCACGTTCCTATTGGCCAGTCGGGTGAGCACAGTCTTGTCTTGGGAGCCCATCTGAATCATTCCATCATTGTCAGCGGCATAGATAGGCTTCCTTAGTTGAGCGTGGAAGCTAACGTCAGCAAACTAGCAGCCAGCCCGCTTCTAATTAATTACCTTTTAATTATCTTAACACTATATTATACATAATACTTAACTTAATATTACAAACAGTCAAATTGAAACACTGGCGGTGAGCTCCAATGGGGATTGGCCAGAGTAGAAACATTGCTAGAAAGCTTCGCTGCCGACCTCGACCGGATCTTAACACAGTCACCTTCACATAATCCAAATCTTATCCTACTTACATTTGGAAGAGGTGATCGTTCTTCTATTTAAAGTTACATAGTCTTTAAGGAAATTCAACGGAGATATAACCTTTTTATAAAGTTCCACAGGGAGCATGTGCGCATTGTGACCCAATGGATGCAGTGAAAGAAGCAGTGGCATGGCTTGGTAAAAATAAACTATAGATGTTGGGTTGGCATGGATGTGAGTGTGTGTGTGTGTGTGTGTGTGTGTGTGTGTGTGTGTCTGTGTGTGTGTGTGTGTGTGTGTGTGTGTGTGTT
>NC_048412.1:2437703-2456636 GCF_013103735.1 Etheostoma cragini | reverse complement strand
GTGTGTGTGTGTGTGTGTGTGTGTGTGTCAGAGAGAAGGAGGAAAAAGGGGGAAAAGGTGATGGAAATGGGTGAAAAGGATGGGAAAAAAAATAACATGCATCCATCCTGTTCCTCTCTGTGGTGAGTTTATCAGGTTGTGGGAGCGAAAGTGTCAGTTTTTTTTCCCTGGCCGAGTAAAAATGGATATCCCCCTCCTCTCCTCTCCTCCAGCAATGCTTGCTATCCTTTGAACACTGACACCTATTGATCACATGCTTGGCGGAGGCTAAAAAAAATAAAAAAAATAAATAAAAATGAATGTGCGATTCACATCTCCACTTAAAGCCTCTCTGACCCAGAAATAGAAAGTGAAGAGTCGGGTGTTAGGTGCTCGCGTCCGGGGATGACGTAGGGTGTAGAAGCAGAACGTCCAAGCAGGCTTAATTTCATGTAATCTCTTCTGATAGCATATGTGCTCCTACGATGATTATCCTGTGGGAGATTTTGATAGAAAACAGCGTTAGAAAAGATCAAAGACACGCTGCCCTTTCTGCAAAGACAAAGTGAATATCAAGGAGAATGCGGGAGTGGTAAAATGATATCTTACCAAAAAAAAAAAGGAAAGTAAATCCTATGTATGGCATTAAGAAATTAGATAACATTCAATCCCTCTTTTGAAAAATGATACTCTGTTCACAGAGAACTATTAGAATGTTTACATTTGCCGCATTTTGTTCCATATCAAAATAATTAATTGCCTCCATTTTCAAATTAAAAGTACATTACAACACAATTAAGGAGGCAAATGAGTCTGGGCCTGTCACGAGGAGCCAGAGAAAGTGAAAGAGCAACTGTGTTGATGTATGAGGGTTTGCGTGCTTTTTTGTGTATTAGGTGTGTCAGAATGGATCATTGTGTGTGTGTATGTGTGTATTTGGATAGAGAACAAATGTGAAGACTCTGTGTTGGAATTACATCAGCATAGGGAAATAAATCAGAGCTCTGCAGTAACAAACAACAGAGTAATTAGGTCACTCTTCCCTCGGTAACTGATGGACCAGAAGAGCAGATACTGTGTTATTCTTATTGTGTTAAAGGCTTCTGTCACCGGTTAAAAAAAAAAATCACCCAAGCACAACCATGCACTTTAACACACACACACATTTCTCTATCGCTGCCTCCTTTCCAGGGGCTCTGACTTCCAGCGAGCCTGTTCTGTGAAAGATGTCTACATCGTGCCAGAAACCAGTGACAGTAAAACATAATTTTGCCATAACCTTCCCTCTTTGGAGAGAAAACAGATATAAAAGTATATAGCCTGTGGTTTACTGCGAATCCCCCTCACACAGCCTGGCAGCGGCACGCTGGGCTGATGGATGCCGGGCGTCGGCCGACTTTTAATTGCTCGTAAATTTTTGATCCAGGGAAAACGCCACGTTCTCCTTGTCCCCCAGCGACATGGGTGACGGAGCCGCTCAGGAGGGAATAAAAGCGTCTCGGTGAGGAACACAGACAAGATGGGGGAGAGAGAGGGAGAGAGAGGGAGAGAGAGAGAGGGATACACACTGAGAAAGACAGGCACATATCAGCAGGTGCTCAGTAGCATAGGACGTGGAAGACTCTGCGAGTGCATAAAGGACCTTTATCAAGTATCAGTATGATCCACTTTGATATGGTGAAGGTTCCTCTTTGACAATGTCCACGTCATCAAAATGCGCTTTCATGAAGTGTTTTATCTTATCTCTATTAACCGTGATGTTGCCAAATGCCTACCACTTCTACTAAATATTACCACTGCACTGTATACCACACATTTGCAACATGTATCTGCTAAAATACAAAATATTCATACTGAAATTATCAGTACATTTTTAAGTCTTTACTCTGCGCTCTAAAATCTGTCCATTTACCCCGACCACGTCTCCAATGGCACAAGGGGGGTCTTGACTAGAGATGGTCCCATACCATTTTTTCTTCCCGATACCGTGTATCGGCCGATGCCGAGTACTGATCCGATACTATCCCTGAATGGATGCGATATGATTTCTGTCATTGTTGTTCGGCCTGGCTGACGTTTAACTCTTTGTAAAACATGAACAGACAACGAATGTTGTAGATCTTTCTTTTATTATCCAGTTTGACATTCAGTTGTAATGGAAGAAGAACATCAATGAACTACTTTAAAGTAAATTTTTTGCAGATTGGTGCATAAACTCCAGTACCGATACCAGTATTTTAGGCAATATCAGAGTTTTTTCTTACTGCGGTTGTAGGAATTAGCAAACTCTATCTAAATAGGGACCACTAACGTTGGAATAACTGAGGGGCAGTACAGTAGCTGCATTTGCATCTCCAGCTCGTTTTCTCTATTTTTACTGTGAAACAGTCCTTTAAGTGCATGTACAGTGTTGACAGTAATGGAGCTGAGAGTGAAAAATGGGGTTTAAAAACCGTCTCTGCCGACTTGTGACTGTTGCCAAGCCTAACAGATGCTCATTTGATCAATTTCTTACCAGGTTTGTCTTCCTCCCGAGATGAAAATAGAGAAGATAACTATAGGTTTATCTCACAATTTGTTAGTTCATCGCAGTAAGGGCCGACATCCTGCCAAGGATTTAGATTATTTCCTCCTAGTGTGTCAGACTGGGTCTATCAGTATTTTTTCCTTTTTCTTCTCATTTTTCTTTGATTTTTCTCTCCTCCTTCCCCCTGCTGGTAGTGGTAACTTCTCATTTGGTGGTTTGCGACTCACCAGGTTTGGCCTGTTGTGATCTCTTGCATTCTAACATCTGTCATGCCTCCATTTTCCCCCCCATTCAGGGCAAATCAAGACACATGCCGATCATCCACAGGTCCGTCTGGGCCAAAGGGCAAAGGTCAAGCTGGCCAGGGTCTATTGCTCACCTGTTGATCACCTTATGACACATATTTGCAGTTATGTTATTTTTTATGTATGTATTTTCTTGACACGACTGAATTTGCCACTTCTTTTCAGGCACCCCTATTTTCCACGCAAGGTGTATTTTTACGCCAACCGGGTCAGGGTTAGGGTTGGACAGTTCCCAGAGCCAGGCAGGAAGTGAAACAGCGAGTTTATCCAGTCAATTTACCAAAAGCCACAACCCGATATCTTTTACGTCTTCTCGGCTCCGCTTCTGAGAGGCTCCCGGTGTGGTATGGCGCGTGGCGGGGGACAGAACAAAACCGTGGTGCAGATGCAACGCAGCACCTTGTTACACAGACACATGTTAGATACGAGCCAGGGCTCCTGGGCTCTACAGCACCTTGTCACACAGACAAAAGTTAGATACGAGCCAGGGCTCCTGGGCTCTACAGCACCTTGTTACACAGACACATGTTAGATAAGCACTGCACTAGTTCTAGTTCTGCACTAGATCTCATGATGGATAAGTAGAGACGACTGTAGACAAAAATGAAGACTGATTTTAGCTTAGTTATTATTTCATGCAAAACATTTTATTCTCGTCGTTTTTTCGTCAGCATGTTAATTTAGTCTTAGTCAGGGTTTTTGGACATTGGTGCAGTCTCGTCATGGAAATAAAAATCATTGAGAAACATATTTACTCTCGTCTCGTCAGAAGAAATTACCCCTAGTCCGTAAATCCAAGTCGTCGTCTGTACAGTGCAAACAGGAACTGCTGGTAGCCAGAGCAGCATGCCTTTTAAAGATGCAAAAATATAGTCTAGCTCAACAGATGTAGCCTATATTGCTGTGAATAAGCCTGAAAAGTCCCTCCCTTTCTGCTGTCTCCGCTTACTAATTTCCAAGGGTCAGTAGCTTCATCTGGGGGTTAGTGCCTCCTAGGACGGCTGTGATCGTTTTCCCTCTATCCCAGAATAGATGTTGCCTGATCATGCTCTAGATGTGACACAGCGCTGTGGAGCTACATCTGGCGTCAAACTGGATTTATACAGCAGATGTAGATTTGTTTTTATCCATTTTTACCAGATTTGCTTGACTGACAGGTGTTATTTTAACCTCATGATCCAATAGTGAAGCCAGCCACTTTGACAGTAGACAGGAAACTGACTCAACGTGCTTGAAAAGTAACCCCCGCCGTGCACCCACTTCTTACCAACTTTATTTGTATCTGGACCTCCTTCCACTGCTTGCACAACCTCACATTTTTATTATAATTTCAATTATACAGGACAGCCCAGTAAACTGTTGTAGCACGTGTTGTCAGTGGCATATATCTCTTGTCAACAGCCTAACAAATCTTCTCATTTCAAAGTCAAAAGTCAAATTTTCTACCATAAGCTTTTACACCAATTTGAGTTAGACTGAAATTTCAATATTTTTCGGTGATGAGCTTGAAATACAAATAAGTATACTTTATGGTTTGGTTAAGATTCAAATGGAGTTTTTTTAGATAAGATACTTTATTTGTCATTGTACACAGATGCCACGAGACTTTGGTTGGAAAAAACCTGAGGTGCCCACAGCTTAAAATACTAAAATACATACAGTACTTAGGTTAAATAAATAGATAGTTACACATGATATGGAAATTGCACAGTGTGTTTTGTTAGCAGCTAAATTTATACTCTACTTATATGAGGAGGATAAACGGGCAAAAATAACAACTCATCATGGAAAATGAGGCGTTCTAGACTATTTCCAACAACTTCTGGTATTTTGGGGTAATACACGGATATCAGTCCTTCCAGAAAAGTTATTTAGTGATTGTTGCAGGCAGAAATCCTTCATTATGTGGCACGTTTTCTCAAAAAATGCAATGGAATATGGGGGATTTTTATGCAGTTTTATGCAATGAAATTGCAGGAACTTGCAAAAACTGCGGTTTGATGAAAAAGAAATTTTTTGCCTTAATAATGTCACTTCATAACGTTCCCATGGCAACAGGGGAAAATGGCTGCTCTTGTGTGAATTAACACAATATTTTTCAACTTTCTGCTAAAATATGCATGACTTTTTTGCAACAAAAGTGCAGGGATTATGAAATCATGTAAGCCCTGCATTAATCTGCGCGGAAATCGGCAAAAAATAAATATGTGAACTTTGGCTGATTATGCATTGAATTATGCATTTGCATAATCACGTTTCTCTGGAGGGACTGATATATAGATTGTAGTTTTGCGTTACACCTGTACTATTTATACATTTAAGTTTAGTTTACCATGACCTGACATAGAATCGCACAGTAATGAGTGTACCAACTTCACCACTGACACGATCTGATGTAAGCATGATGATAATAGTCATCATATCCCCTGGTGTCACAGTTATAGTTTTTTTAAGCTGACTGACTGCCTGCTATGCAGTCATCCTGCAGTCCGACGGACACACCGACCCAGAGCTCGCTGCCAGCGGGCCCAAAGGCAGAGAGACGGGTGCGCCTGATCAACCCCGGTAGTGTCAGCCCAATTACTCATTCTCTTAAAGGGCTATTAAAACATAATTGCCCGGCGATTTACATCCAAGCTAACGTGGCCCGAGATAATTTATTATTTTCCATAAGCCCTTTCTTTTGTGTGCCGACTGAAAGTGTTTGGGGGGGGGGGGGGACTGTAATTTCCTGAGTCATGAAGAAAGGCATGTTGGCAGCCCAGTGTAATTGTTTAAACCCCACTCTTAGACACCTTCCAGTCACCCCCTTTTAATCCTCGTTATCGCTCTCATTAGCCCGGGGTCAGGGGTCAGCCAGCTCCCCCTAGAAACACAAACAGTGCTGGGAAGAGGAAGGGGGGCGACTGGAGGGTTGGGGTTCGGGTGGAGGCAGACATTTCCACTCTAGCACTGGCTAGCATGTACTGCATTTGCTTTATCAGCCTTTTTATTTGTGGAGAATAGTTAAATGCAGAATATGCTAAGCAATTGATTTTACACCATCAAATTAATTTACTAGTACATATCAATATGTATCTCAAACAAACCAGTCAAAATAGTTTTTTGTGGTGATAGTCATGGCCTGCATGTCTTCTGATGTAAGATGGAGCATTTCAATCAGTAGAGACATGTTTGCAGATATGCAAAAAAGGTTTATTGTACAGTACAATAAAAGTACAAGTCTTTGAAAAAAGCTGAAAAAATGCGATGCAATTTTATGCAATGAAATTGCAAAAACTGCGGTTTGATGAAAAAGAGAATGTTTGTCTTGTCTCGTAGTAATGTCACTTCGTAACATTCTCATGGCAACAGGGGAAGATGGCTGCTGTTGTGTGAAGTAAACGCAAAATTTTTCAACTTTTGGCTAAGATATATGTGACTTTTTTGCAACACAAATGCAGGGATTATGAAATCATGTAAGCAGGTGGGGAGATGGAGGTGAAGCAAAGGGAGAAACAGATTTTAATTTTAATTTTGTGACTCTGTGATTGGCCCTTTGCAATTTGTGCATGATTCTGATTGGTTTAGGAGCTGATTCATTTAGGTAGAGAGCCTTGATTACCTGAAAGAATTCACGGTGAGCTACATTGCAATCAGGAGAGACTAGTTGAAGATGTGTGACAGTTATACACAGCATGATAAAAATTTACATTTATTTGGATAACAGCTGATTTGATTTAGGAGTGCATCAGATAAACAGTTAGATCTTCCTGAAAGAACATCTCTCAGACTCAGAATATGTGCTCCACGCTGTTTGGCTGCGAGAGTTTATCATTCAGGTGTACTTTAGGCCTGGCGATCAAGACACATAACACTGAGGTTTTGAGTTTGGATGGGACCTTCTCTCTTTCTATGTTTCCTGTTAGTCAATGGATACTAAAATACGCAAATATAAGAAGAGGGTATTATCTACATTTGGACACCATGGATGGAAGAATTTGGGAATTAAGATGGTGGAAACATTGTGATATATTCAAACTGAAGTGCCCTATTTGTGAATATCCCAAATATTCACTGACTTTTCCGGACTTCAAATTAATAAACTTATGTCAGGAATTTACTTCAGCAATTTGCACACTTGTATGCATGCAAGTGCATAAAAGGTTATACTTTTCATTATTATGTTTTTGCTTTCTTTTACTATTCTTTGTACAGTGTGGTTCATTTGTGTACTCTTGTCGAGACAAGTATCTATCTATCTATCTATCTATCTATCTATCTATCTATGGTAATTAATTTTACTTTATTTGTAATGGGCATTGTGACTAAATGTAACAAACAAATTCAAATCCCGAAAAATCTATAATTATTCTCTCTATCCTTCATTGTTTTTTGCTTTTTCAGTTGGTTCAACTCTCTCTCTCTCTCTCTTTCTCTCTTGTTATGTTTTTCTCTCTCTGCTCACCTCCCCTGATCTGGCTGCAGGAATCACAACCTCGCTTTCCCCCTAGTGTCCCTCTCTAATTGAAGCTAATAAAGATCAATTAAAGTCATTAAGGGTTTTTTTCTTAAATGAGGACTGGCCACTAAATGCATTAGCAGGCTCTCTGTCTGCCTCCATATATACAGTACTATATGGCTCTATTTCTCCTTACTTTGCATGCACAGGACCCTGCTGGGGTCTGTGGGGGCAAGGGTATTTCCAGGGTCACATCAATGAACAGCACTTTGGGCTGTACTTGGAGCTGACATTTAACTGCTACATCTGAGGCCAATAGCAGTGTGTTTGCATTAATTCAGCCAAAAGCCAACACTTGACGCTGAAACGCTGACATGTTTCAAGTTATAGATACAAATTTTTATAGAGAGAATATCCAATTCCTATAAGCTTTAATAATTGCCGATCTGAACTACCAGTATCTGGGAGGACTTTCTCAGTAAAGTTTTTACTTTTCCGGTTTCACGTGCCAGTCCCAGACACAGCAGTTTGACTGACACCCGTAAAACGGCAAGTGCTTGAATCAGAAAAAAGCATGACACCTATTCATCTTGGACACACACATTCATTTTATGTTTTCAATAAATAGCTAGAAACAGTAAGCACAACAGTTATTTCACAATTAAAGCTTTGTATGAAATCTTTTACAGGCTGTTAAAGCCATAGTTTAACTATTTTTCAACCTACTCTAAAAAAGAATCCAGAGTCATTCCACCTCAGAGGGAGAGCACACATATCCAGTGTGTCACTAAGGTAATATCAGACCATTCTGATGTAGGACTTTAAAATTAAAGGCTTAAATGTCTAATTAAAGGTGAATTTGAAAACTTTTTCAGGCTGTTAAAGCCATATTTTAACTCTTTTTCAACCTACTCTTAAAAAGACTCCTCCTGTTAAGCCAGATTCATTCCACCTCAGAGGGAGAGAGCACATACGCATTGTTTCACTCGGATAACATAGGACCATTCTGGTGTAGGATTTTAAAATTAAAGGCTTAAATGTCTAATGAAAGGTATATTTGAAATCTTTTTCAGGCTGTTAAAGCCATATTTGAACTTTTTTCCAACCTACTCTAAAAATGAATCCTTCAGTTAAGCCAGACTCATTCCACCTCAGAGTGAGAGAGCACATGTCCAGTGTGTCACTAAGGTAATATTGGACCATTCTGATGTAGGACTTTAAAATTAAAGGCTTTAATGTCCAATTAAAGCTATATTTGAAATTGTTTTCAGGCTTGTAATTAAAACCATATTCTACCTCTTTTTAAGACAACTCTGCTAACTCTTTTCCTCCCACCTCCAGCTAGCAAACTTTGTTTTTAGCTTCAGGCTAACTCTTTTCCTCCCACTTCCAGCTAGCTAGCTTCATTTCTATCTCCAGGCTAACTCTTTTCCTCCCACTTCCAGCTAGCTAGCTTCATTTCTATCTCCAGGCTAACTTTTTTCCTGCCACCTCCAGCTAGCTAACTTTGTTTTTAGCTCCAGGCTAACTCTTTTCCTCCCACCTCCAGCTAGCTAACTTTGTTTTTAGCTCCAGGCTAACTCTTTTCCTCCCACCTCCAGCTAGCTAGCTGCATTTCTAGCTCCAGGCTAACTCTTTTCCTCCCACTTCCAGCTAGCTAGCTTCATTTCTATCTCCAGGCTAACTCTTTTCCTCCCACTTCCAGCTAGCTAGCTTCATTTCTATCTCCAGGCTATGCTTGGTACACACACACACAGGGAAGCGCAGGAGCACACACACATGCAAAAGAGTACAAATAAAAATATGACGGTGCAAATAAACCATCGTAATAGCAATGTGCCAAGGTACAATCGCGCCTGACTTTTAAAGGGAATGGGAGAGGACACTCTGATTGGTTGATTGCATGTTACGCCCAAAACATGCGCTTGGTGCACGGACCTAGCAGAAGTGGATTTGGGCACGCCCTGAAAGCACCTGTGCCATGCTATTCATGCCGTGCAATTAGATCGTTAAATTAGGGCCTGAAATGGTTTGACTTTTAGGAGCACACCTCTCTCTCTCTCTGAGCATCGAGCTCTACCTGATCTTCTAAGAACAGTGACGCCGTTATCAAGCGATTATTGATCTCTAATCTCCAACGTAATCTGTTCCCGGGCAGGTTAGGCGTTCAGCATAAGTTACCACGGCGATTTAACCCGGTAACAAGTGATTCACCGTCACGATACACAAAACCCTGGGTTGAACCTGAAGTTACCTTTTTAAATCCAAATCTTGCTTTGTAGTACAGGCCTTTGGTGTGTGTTGTTTTGCTGTGCGTTTGGTTGTTTTTTCTGTAAGAGAAATGAGTGCATGTGTGTATGTTTAAGTGTGACTTAGAGACTACGGATGAGTGTGTGTTAGGTAAATTAACTCTAACCACATCCTAGTTTTATGCATGTATGTGCGTCGTTTGCGGTGTGTGTGGAACGTGTTTCATTAGTCGCGCTGGCGTGCCCGTCTGCAGCTTCCATGCAGTATAGCAGCCAGTCTGGTGCAGGGATGAGGCGGCCTGGGCTCGGCCTCCCTCTCCATATGGCCACAGAAAGCCTCCCCTGCCTCCCCAGGCCTCTGCCACTGTGAAAAGCAATTGGGTGGAATGCATAGGAATGAAGTATCCCATCAGTCAGCCCAGACATGCAATTAAAAGCGCTGCAGTCGTCACCCGCAGTAGACATCGCGTGAGTCCTGTCACTATAACTCCACACAGTGGACGCCCGCCACTATTGTTCTGAATAGGGAGGAGTAAACACAGACAGACACACACTTTAAAGGCCCACACGTTTCCTGTATCCCATTTGCTGTACACACTCATTTACACAGACATACTGTACTGTACATAAACAATAAGCATATATGGTTTTACGTATATACTGTATGTATATTGAAAGAGTTATTGTTTGCTGTTATAATTTTCCCTGTCCATATTGGCTCTGAAGGGATCTCTTCCTAGACTACACTGGAAGAATGGTGGACAAAATCCACAGCCCTCGATCTTGGGATCCAGTCGATGTATGCATGGCTGGTGTGTGGCATAATGCAATTGTGAAACAAGCTGGGAAATGTATTTATAAGTTTTATGTGTAAATGTATTATATATTCATTGACCTCCCTCTACGGAATACAACCTTGCTGTATTCTTTTCACGCTGCTTAAGCTGCCAGTACACTTCATCCAAAGTGCTTGTAGGAAGGTTGAATGGCTTCGGACACCACCTACCCACAAACCTTTCCAGCACTGGAATTGAGTCAACAATTATTCTTATTCTTAAGATTATTTCTGATATGCATTCCCCTAATTTCTAGAACTGATTATGTCAATAAAGAGGGACAAAGAGGGGGTTGACACACTTTTGTTTGATGTTTTTGGTTACGTCTTCCGTTTATCAGCAGGATAATGGAGAAACTATTGACCCGATACTCATGGAACTCGGTGGAAGGGTGTAGCCATAAACCCAAGGGTGTAGGGCCATAGAGGGACCCATTTCATTTTAGAGTGGATCTAAGTCACGGGACAGATTCACAAATACATTTTCACGTTTTCATTGCAAGATCTGCGCTCTCCAAGTGCACTTCTATGTTAAATTTGTAACATATATCTCTATTACCTTGTTTCTTTACAACTGAGTGCAACACAATGAATTAGAGCCCGACTGATAAAGGATTTTAAAGGCCGATACCAATACAAATATTTGGTTATTCAAAAATCCGATACGCCGATATATAGGCAGATATACTGTATATTTTTTTTAAAGAAATCCAGTCGCGTCACAAAACATAAATAGATTTCCCTGACATTAGTTATTTGTAGTTATTTGTGAGTTCCCACTAAAATAATATGATAATATTTTGTTTTATTGTTACAACAGAACAGGGGAACATGCCTTCTGGTGGACAAATTATGCAACACCATCACTAACAGGGACGTTGTAGGGCGTCCTCTGGTGGACAGACTATGCAACGCCATCACTAACAGGGACGTTGTAAAGCGTCCTCTGGTGGACAAACTATGCAACGCTGTGTTGTGGCTGGACCTAAACCTTAACTTATATTCATCACTTCATAACATCCTTTATTCCTTTTTATGATAATATTAGCAACTTTTACAAGGTTTTCCTGCCTTTAGAAAACCTATATATATGCAATTATTTTGGTGGGAAAAGGGTATTACACAACCTGCTGAAGCCTCACGTTAAATAAAAGGACTGTACATTGTTGCCCATCACTTACACTGTAGTCACACTAGGAATGGATCACTTTAAGACCAGAATGAACAGGAGAAATAATTACAGCCACCAACAATTATTTAATCGGACATATTGACGTGAAGATTGAAATAAGACAGACGACCATTTAAGGCATAGATAGACAGTATATATATCATGGTATATTTTAGTACAATACTACAGTACACATTTCGGATGTTTCTAGGATGGCAGAAAAACACATAACTCTTTAGTTTAACCTTTATTACATTAAATGTCATTTAGCTGACGCTTTTATCCAAAGCAACTTACATTTGCTCCATATGTCAGAGGCCACACGCCTCTGGAGCAGCTAGGGGTTAAGTGTCTTGCTCAGGGACACATTGGTTGATAAATCAAAGTGGGAATTGAACCCATACCTCCCACACGAATGGCATGTGTCATAGCCCAGCGCCATCACCACCCAAGCATTCACAGGGTTGGCGATGGTTGGTTTATAGCTCAAGTTGCTCCACTGAGATTTAGAATCATTTTCTTCTATTGGCCAAAAGAGAAACATTACAAAAAGCAAAATGTTCCGTCAAAAAACCCATTGATTGAATCCAAAATAAAAAAGTATATTACATGAGCCCTCACTTGGACCCAGAATGACCTTATACTGTACATAAGGTAAATTGAAACTCAAATCAATTCTCAAGGCTCCACATAACCCAAAGAAATAGTGCAGTGCTTGCCTCTGTAGAGTTCCCCTATAGTTTGTTTCTATCGCTTCTGATGATAGCTCATATCAGTCTGTTCCCAGAGCTAAGCCTGAGAGGGCTACAGTGTAAATATCCCAGACCTAATTTTACTCCAACAAAATGTTCCTAGCTGTTGTCAAGCCACTAAGTACAAAATGGTGAATTGCAGACACGAAGAGAGATAATTGCCACTCACACTGGAAATTTGGCAAGCGTGTTCCCCACGAGACCCGGATGAAATGGTGCTTCAACCCCCGAAACTGTCATTCTTAATGAAATGGTAATTACAAACCCAGCGGAACAGCTGAGGGGCCTGCCGGGGCCCACGGAGTCCAACTACCAGAATAAACCTGCTACAAGAACCTGCAGAGAGTAGGTAGAGGGGGGAGGGAGACAGAAAGAGAGGAGCAGGGGGAGAGAAGGGTGGTAATAAAGCAGAAGAGGGCTTCAGGTAGGCAGTAACACCAAGAATCTGAGATTTATTTCAATTGTGAAATGTAATACACACTCCAGGTTGGAGTGTGCTGTACACTGGGACCCTCATCAATAACGCCGGCTGTGTGGAAGGCAGGAGGGGAGGTTGGTTAAAAGCGCCCACACAGCCTGGGTAATTGATTGCTTTGTAAGTGAACGTGTCTTTAACCTTTGGGAGGTCAGGCCCAGTCGGACACCATCAGTCCTGCCTGGGGTTGAACCGCTTCCAGCCGTTTGTCTTCCGCTGCTCCCTCGTCTCAGGGCCGATTTGTCAAGCATGAGATGTTTTGGGTGTTTAGATTACAGGCGAGATGGGAAAACAAAGGCAAAATGCCACCCCAAACAAAAGGCCTGGGCCTGGATCTCCCACTGATCAGCAGGCTGGGCAGGAGGCCAGCTACCTGGGGTGCTAAAACTGAAGGGTCGGGAGGGGGATTTTGCTGAAACAGAGCCACAATGAAGTCCCCAAAACACAGCCACTGTGGAGCTTGAACCTGAGCCAGAATGGAGGCTGAACGGGAGCCAACGTGAGAATTGAATGACAGCCAGAACGGTGACATGAGATAGAGCCGGAATAGCGCCTTGAGACGCAGCCAAAATGGCAGCCAGAGACTCGGGGGGGATAGGAGGGAGCTCGGGGCGGCTAGCTGTTTTCTTCATGGCAATGCTCCTCATCACTGGAGATTTTAAAGTGTCCCTTTGCCACCCTCCCAGGTACTTAGGCCTGTCTGTCAGGCTGTTAGAGAGTGGCTAAAGATGATTTATCTCTCAGATCATCAGGGCCAGTAGCTACGCCTTCGCTCACACGATGCCCTGGAGAGACAGGTCAGAAACAGACAACACCTTCTAGGACCAACACTCTGACACCTCTTTCTTTCCTATGGGGAAGGAGCCATTTCTAGCTGGCCTGCACTCAACACATTGACAGGAGAACGTCAAACTTGTGCAGCACAGGTGTGATTATGGATGTTATTCATTTTCAGACCCGATATTTCGCCACCGTGAGGTAAAAGCAGCTTGTTCCTTTCTTGCGTGTTTGTGTCAGTGCGTTTTTGGAACATATGAACAAGTGACTCTGTGCCAATGCAGAATTACGTGTGTTTGTGTGAATGCTACAAGGTGCTGCGTGTGCCTGTCAGTTCCATCTGCTGTTCTATTACCATAGACATTATGTACCTGCCACTTCTCTCCTAAGTTGATGTGTGTGTGTGTGTGTGTGTGTGTCTTTGTGTCAGTGTTTTGTGTTCTCCCATCCTGTTGTTGGAGCTGCCAACCACTAACACAATGTTGTGATGGAAAAAAAGGGGGAAAGAATACTGTCAAGTTCCAGATCTCTTACTGAGTGTGACAGACAAACTGTTGGAATTTGGGAAAGCTACACTCCTCTCTTACACTCCTCATCTCACTCTGCCAGGATCTAAGCAGCCAAGAAGTGTATTTTGACACCAGTCTCTAAAGAGGAGTATGTTCTCTATACAATCTGACATTCTGAACAGAAGGTTCCACAATATGTTTAGGTTTAAGCTTATTTGTATGCTTCATTAGGCTTCATCCAGACTGTATCCAGACTGCATTAAAATGTGCTAAAGTGCAAAATAACCAAAGTTCTCAAATAGTAAACGTTGTCTAAACACAAGAAGCTATACAAGAACTCTACCTTAAAGGTGCCCTACCACCCGTATCGCATGACTTTGTGGTAATGTCGGAAGTTCTACCATGGACTCTGTAACTTGGTTACCTTGTTTCAAGCCATTCTTGTGTGGTATAGAAAGCCTGCAGGGAGACTCAGCTGAGTTTGCCAGTTCTCATTAATATTCAATGAGCTAAGCTGCTTGACTCTGATTGGCTAACAGCTAGCCATTGAGAGCCTGGATATCAGCATCCTTTACCCAGTGCAACTGGGCGAGCTCATGAATAGTAATGAGCTCAGGCAACATGACATCAGACTGACCAGCTTTTGTGATTGGCCTGATTTCTCCTCTTATTTCAATATTTTTGGGCTTTTCCACCTGTAATTTTCAACATGACAGTTTGGTGAGAAAGGGGGAGGGGGAAGGCATGCAGAAAATTGTCACATGTGATTTGAACCCTGGACCTCTGCGTTGAGGCCTTTATACATATATGTGCGCCTGCTCTACCAACTGACCCAACCAGGCCACTGTCTTGTTTCTTTTCAGTACACAGTTCAAACACATATGGACATATTAAAAAAAAAATGCAAGTAAATAGTCTAAAATCCCATAGTTCCAGGAACTAAGATGCCACAGGTACCAAACTATTGGTAGTGGATTCCTGTTGCTTTTCCATCGCATCTGAAGAACTATAAAGGTTAGGCAAATTAACCAGTAACTTTAAGATACGGGGGGACAGACATTGTTCTTGATGTTGTGTTTTTGTTGTGTCTCCGTATTTCCTGTCTTTGTTTTTGAGCGAAACATTTGATTTCATGGAAGGATTTTGGAAAAGGTGCACTGTGCCTTCTTCGGTGTGTGCAGTGTACTTTTTTGTATGTCATCTGGACCAATGTTTTGCACTTTTGTTTGGCTCTTTAAATAAAAAAAATTATCACAGCAAAATAAAGATATGGGGAGACATGCAGATACTGCAAACTGCATATTCTGCCCTGAACGTTCCTGGCTCATCAAAAGGTCCTAACCCCAGAGAAAGAACTAATTAGCACCAAGAACTATAGCAAAGAAAGTCAGTTTAGAACCTGGTTCCTACCTGAAAATAAGGTTCCTGAGTTCGCATAAGGGTTTTCGGGCCTCTGATGAAGTACCTGCAGTGGATTTGAGCTACAACACACACGTTTCAGCTAGTACCAAAGATATGTGTTAATGCACTTCATTGTGGCCAAACAGGGAAAGTCAACGGTGGGGTCCATAATGTGAATGGTATATGTTCATCTGTAGTGTACGGCGGTCCTGAAGTGCAAACCCCAACAACAAGTCGCACAACAGCAAATCACTAGCCTGGATGCCAACCAAACTTAGCCCCGCCCACAACATTTGAGGTCGGGAAAAATTCAGTCTAGACTTGATCCGTTGTGGAGCAACTATGCTCAAACCAGAGCTGTTCGCAACCAATCAAATTGTTAGGGCGGGCTTTACAAAATGATGGACAGATTAAGGACAGAACCACGTCACCAAAGAGCGCTTGGGTTGAATTTGTTTAGAACAAAGATGGCCGCCGCTGGAGAATGGAGATGAGTAGATTCCGCCATTGCGTCTGTTATAGAAGATATTGACGGCACATTCATTTTAAAAGAGGAACAGAGAACAGAGATCGAGGCATTTCTTGATCAAAAGGATGTTTTTACCGTCTTTCCTACGGGATTCAGCAAATGTTCAACATACGTCACATACTCCGTTGCTCTGATTGGTTGTTGGTCTTTCCCATTGAGTGCAGAGGCATTTTCTTTCCTGGTTGGGTTGAAACACCCCCCCATAATCACAGCCTAATGGAGCAGACTAGAATCTGAGTATGACAACATCAGGCTAGAAAATTGCACAACACGACGACAACTCACACAACGAACAATTGTCACAACACGACAGAAATTGACACAAAACAACAGCAAATTGCACAACACTACAGCACTGGTGAGCTAAATGGAAAGCATATAGGTACATATTGGACACTGATCCTCGTCCTGATTGGTTGTGTGGCACATAGTGTATTTTGTTTGGTCATTTGTTATTGCATGTATTATTTAATTTTGTATATTTGCAAAAATGACAGATACCCCCATGTCATTTATTCCTTATGTGAGTTTAAAGGCATGAGATCGTCTGTTGGTACAGTGTATTTAAATTGGTGGTTTACAGTGCCTTCTTCAGTTTGTAAAATTGTTACTTATATTTATTACTTTGTCATAATTTACTTACTCTGCTTTCAGATGGTTCTGTTTTGAAGATGATTTCTCCTTTCGTTTATAGTCCGATTTCCAGAAAAACGGGATTACATACATAATTCAACGCATAATCAGCCAACGTCTGGATATTTATGCGGGGTGGCGCATTTTTTCAAAATACTTTGCACTTTTGCCGCGTAAATGGCCGATGTCCTCGCAGAATAACGCAGGGCTTGCATGATTTCATAATCCCCGCATTTCCGTTGCAAAAAATTCTCAAATATCTTAGCAGACAGTTGAAAAATGTTTACTTCACACAAGAGCAGCCATTTCGCCCTGTTGCCATGGGAACGCTATGAAGCGACGTAATTACGTGATTTCTTTTTTCATCAAACCACAGTTTTTTGCAAGTTCCTGCAATTTAATTGCATAAAAGTGCATTAATATCCCGCATATTCCATTGCAATTTTAAGAAAATGTGCCGCATAATCAAGGATTTTTGCCCGCAACAATCTGCATTTTTCTGGAAGGACTGCACAACGTGTGCGCCTACTCCTTTGTGTTATTTAAGTTCAACGCACAGGTTAAGCAGCTGTCCTGTTCATACAGCCCACACTGTGCCATGGACCTCTGCGATTGGCATCTCTTCTATTTTAAGCTGCGAGCCACAAGCAAATCTTACAAGAAAACACACTGATGATCTATTATAAGCTGTGCAAAAGACATATTAGACATCATTCTATCATCTAAGGCAGAGGTGCCCAAAGATATGTTGAAGAATTACTTTCATAATTTGTGTAATTATGTAATTTTTCCCATTAAACGTCTGTAATTTAACATGGCAGGGTTTTAATGGTAGCTTTACCAGCACTGAGCTTGACATTGCCACTAAACTCAGATTACTTTTTAACTGCACGAAATGTACATTTTGTAGTCATTACTTTTAAATTAAGAGGCCAATATGCATGAGCATGTCAATTCCATTCGCCAAAACAATTAGAGCATGGGCTGAACTTGGCCCACGGGCCCCACATTGGGCAGCCTTGATCTAAGGGCTTCTTGTTCCACACATTCATTCACATGAGTGACAGGGTTTGGAAGTTATACTGTTGGCCTGGCTCTAGGCAATCCAGACGAAAATTGTGAAGCAACCAAAAATCCGATGTAAGATGCAATTGATTTCAGAAGAATTCAGTAATAAAAAAAGTTTTCAGTGGTCAGGGTTGTTTTTTTAATAGATCTTTTCTTGCAATTTTCCCATGTTAGAACAGTCTGGTTAGTTCCCATTTGGTCTGTCTGTGAAGTGACTAACAACCAATAATCAATAACCAACTCTGTCAGCTTCATAATAATAATCTAATCTAATCTAGATGAATAGGAAGTTCTAAGATTGTGTATTCATTTTGTGTGTGTGTGTGTGTGTGTGTGTGTGTGTGTGTGTGTGTGTGTGTGTGAAATCTGAGTCTATACATTCCCAATGCGTTCTGGCAAGCCATCTCTAGTTCATGCCATGGTATAGATCGCCCCAGGGCAGCGGGTTGTTCCCTCTCTCTCTTTCTCCTTCCTCTCTCTCTCTCTCTCTCTCTCTCTCTCTCTCTCTTCTCTCTCCCTTGGTTTCCCTGGTGGAGTTGTAAAACTGGCCTTGCATCTCTGCCCCAGCCAGATAGAGTAATTAATTATCCAGACCTCTTTTTCATGGCTGAGCCAATTACTCTGTGACTGAGCCTGTGGTCTATACGTGTTTTAGGAGGGAGAAATAATGTGTGCGTGTGTGTGTGTGTGTGCGTGCGTGCACGCCCAGGGAGAGTACAGATGTAGCTCATCCACAGATGAACAATCCCACTATCACTTAATATTAGAGCAGCTATGCAATGATATTGTTTCCTGTGAACGCAGAGCTGATCTATGTGTGGGTAATTGTTGGCTAATTGAGAGAAAATGGAGTGTGTGTGTGTGTGTGTGTGTGTGTTTTTGTTTGTGTTTTGGACACAATGGCTCTATCAAGACAAACAATTTGCATGACATCTCAGTTGTTGACGTCCTCCTTTTGAACTTTGTGTTTTGAGGGAAATATGGCTGATCTAAAAGAATATGGATTTCCTTTGGAAGTACACACAGATGCAAAATGTTGACGTCAAATGTGTGTGTGTGTGTGTGTGTGTGTGTGTTGGGCGGGGGGATATGCAATTGATTGATAGGTCAACACATAAACTGGGTTGAATGTCCAATTGTGTGTTGTGTGTGTGTGTGTGATACACCGACTTGCCCCGAGGGACGGGGGAAGCGGAGCGCTGCACCTCCTGCAGGGGGTGCCGTGTCTCTCGGCATGGGGGTGCAGCAGGCAAACAGAGGGGTGCGCCCCCCCCCCCCCCCC
>NC_048412.1:2434428-2437693 GCF_013103735.1 Etheostoma cragini | reverse complement strand
ACACACACACACACACACACACACCTCCCCACTGTGCTACAAGACGGGTGGGGGGTTGTAGGGACCCCGTGCTCTTCTAAACAACCACTAATACATAATTCATGTACAAGTAGCAATTTGGAGATTTTACTAGAGGGAAGACATTTCAAAATAAAGTTCCTCATGCAGCTCTCTTTTCATTTTTCTCGCTCAGAGTAGAATTTTGTCACTCACCATGATTAGCTGACAGCAAGTAAAGCTGCTCTAGAGTTGTGTATGCATGACCATGTGATCATTTTAAGCAATACAGTTCCATATTAAGCAAATTCCTGCAAAGCAGAGCCCTGACTGACAGGACAAAAATATTCAATATTATTTTAACTCTTATGTTGTATGAGGGAGACCCAGGGCCCCTTATAACAACTTAAGAAACCCAACCTGGATACTAGACCTGCACGGTTAATTGTTATAACATCAAATTGTAATCTTCATTCACTCTGTTCACGATAACATTTTTAAATAACTTTAGTTTTTTTATTCTCATTTCATTTTACGAGCCGTTGAAGCCTCTGTGCTTACATGCTTGTGGTGGTGCGGGATGTGCTATACGTGCCAATTTGTTATGTTTTTTCATGGTTCATCTGTGCAATAAACATTACATTTTGGGATAAGAAAATCGTGGCAGATGATCAATCAAGATATCCCTTCTATTTTTCTCCGAATTGTGCAGGCCTACTGGATACTTTGTGATTTTTTTGTAATTGTTTCAGAATTGCTACATCATTTTTTCAACCCTCATGTTGTCCTCGGGTCAAATTGACCCGTTTTCCTACATCAGTGTTCTTTTTAATTCCCCAAAATAACATGATTGATTCCACCCAACGCTCTTTGGCAAGTACAAATCTCTACTTTCATTAATTTTGGGGCGTCTTATTCAATTTCATAGCATTTGAAAAACAAGAACAACAGCTTTTCTAACTCAAACATTCTGTATAATTTCCCATAAATGAGGATTATTGACCTTAGATAACTGTAACTGTAAAACTAAAGTTAACAAGTTAGCGTTACGTAGTGTTGAAAATGTTAAATAAACTGACAAACATTGAAAAAAAAGCATAAAAAGTGTTGAAAAGGGGACAAAAACTTGATAAAAAGTTCAAAAGAAATTGATTAAAAGCGTCAACAAAAGTGTTTATTTTGACGGGAAGACAACACAAGGGTTAAAGTCTATAAAACATGTTCTAATACAATAACGATGTTCTATAACTCCATCTTTTGGGATTTATAACCTTAAACATAAGTACCATCACTTTTTATGTATGTTGTCTTTCAATTTTATTGAATTGATCTAGACTCACTAAGGTCTTTGCAATTGTGCAAACAGTAATGGCAACCTAAAGGCTATGGGGGGGGGTGGAATCAATTTAGCATAGTATTGCAATATTTTCTGTGGCAATACTGTATCAATACACAGGCGCCAAGTATGGATCTTTGGATCTTTTGTTAAATATGTGTTGGTCTGTTTCAATAAAATTGAAGTGATATGAACAAACTAATAAATGTATCTTTTTAGATAATACATATGTTGACAAAGTTTCCTTTTGGGAACGTAATTTGAAATCGGGAAAAATTGGAAGTTGGATAAAAGGTTATAAATTGCAACATATCGCAGAATATCGCAATAATATCGTATCGTGGCATAAGTACCGTGATGATATTGTCTGGTGATTCCCACCCTCACTTTAGGCATGATCATATATTATGTAATGTTGTATGTGGAATGCAGAGATGTTGAACTCTAGAACTGTAGAAGATATCACACCTGTCATATGATCACACAATAATTTGTTTTTGATCGCTACATTTCCGTTTGCTCCATCACATTTGGTGATACGGCATCAAAAACTCGTTTCCTTTGAAGAGGCAAACAAAGGCTCCTGGTTCAGTGTTTGCTTTGTCCGGAGTGAAAGAAAAGTACCAGGGAGGGAATCTTATGCCAAGCTTATAGCACAGCACTTACTCAACTCTCTCTCTCTCTCTCTCTCTCTCTCTCTCTCTCTCTCTCTCTCTCTTGTTCTCTTTCCCCACAAGGGCAGAGACATCTAAAATGACTGTACCTTGGTATGCGTCCAACAAAAGCTCTCTGCTGAATTTCCTCCTCCTTTGAATTTGTGTTTGAATAACACTCAGGCTACAAATCAACAAAATGTTGGACACTGAGAGTGAGGTCATGAGGTATAGATCATTGCGGCTTCCAGAGAAGTCTCCTTGTGTGAGAGAAGGGGACGGAAGCCCGCTACTTTGACTGATGGCTGTAGAGACTGAGAGGGTCGTTTGGTGCCCATTCTCCTGAGACTAAGTCCACGTCTGTGCCAAACCCCTCATCTTCCTCCCTGCAGTATATTTCATAAATCTTTTAACTCTTTGTAATTTACTTAACATTTCGAGGCTGTTCTGTTGAAGGCTCTTTCTCTTTGTAATTTTAAATATAGACAGAAATTGCCTAAAAAATGCGTTCCAATATCCTTTTTCTCTTTAAAAACACGCATTCAGAACCGTGAAATGGATGAAATTGTAAAACCTCCAAACCAACACAGCCGTGCATGTCCCAGTGGCGCAGATATAATTAAGACCTCTTCTTAATTACTTAATAAGCCTAATTAGGAACATTTCCGAGCAGCAGATTTGGCTCCAGGAGCGATGGAAATCAGAAGAACGTTAAGTCCATTTGTTATTTCATTTAAATCCTAATACTAATGAAATTAGTGCATCACGATTAGAACAGAAACGAACCACGCTGGGATTGACCATGGGGCTAATGCCGTTTTCAGTGCTCCTCATGAACATTCAATTAAGTCGCACAAAAAAGAGGGCCAAGAAAACAAAGGTAAATGTAGTTTTTGTCGGCTTCTCCAGTTATGTCTCACCTTCGTCAAGTGTTTCCCCCCTTCGTCGATTTGTTTTATTAACCCGTGGCCAGATGTGATGGAGAGGTGCGTGAAACTGACCGCGGGGTCTGCTGTGTTGTCATCAGCATGACTAAAGCTAGCCCACCAATCACGCGCTGGAGCTGCTACTGCATTCCTGGCCACTTAATTAGAAGTTGTTGGTACCACAGAAGGTGTCACCAACCTTTTCAGCCACTGAACAGATGGTGTCCCCTCTTTTTGAGGTCCTGCCAATGCCCACTCTGTGGCTCCTGGGAAAATGACCTAACTCGCAGGCAGCTGCTTAGTGCGGCTTGAGTGATTCTTTACAGCCACTTCTATTTAGGGGGGGGGGGGGG
>NC_048412.1:2416314-2434328 GCF_013103735.1 Etheostoma cragini | reverse complement strand
GGGGTTTAACACGCTTCGTGCTGCGTGGACAGAAGATCAGCTGTCACTCTGTAGTCTGGGCTTGGCTCAACCTCCCTCCGACCACGCAGGACGTGGAGAAAGAGTGTTATTCAACAAGTTGGACATTTTGATGAATCTCTGACTAATTGCTTCACATGAATTCCACTATGTGGGTTTCATCTTAAAGGCATTTTAATCTTTTTTTTTGCAGAATTTCCCCAAAATCGTAATCCCGTTAAAGAGACATTTACACATCCTGTGATCAAACTACTCAGCAAGGCCACACACCACAACAGCTGTAAACCCTGTAAGCATTTCTGATTGGAGAAATCACCTAGCAGTGTGTTCCCGTTTCTTGCTTTTGATGATGAGATGGCTAAAAAAGCGGGGAAGTCTTTGTGGAAAGCGGCTCAGCTCAGCGGCGGTGTTTCACCGACACGGCAGGGGACATAAAATCTGTCATTTTCATCATGTTGTATCGTGGGTGTACCTGTTTCCTGCAGCTTTCTCCATCAGATATATGTCCGTGGGTTTATGGCCGTGGAGCTGGGGCAAGCCCGATCGATCTGCGGGAGCTGTAGGATTTAATAGGTGCATATCCACTGAAGTTTCTCAGCATGCACTCTAAAAAATGGTTCTCATTCGAACGGCTACTTTTACTTTTATACTTTAAGTTAATTTCCAAGCCTGCACTTTGTTACTTTTACTTGAGTAAATAAGTTAAATCAGTACTTCGGGTTTTACTAGAGCAGTTTTTAGGATCTGGACATAATGCTTCCCGTCAACCATGCAACTTTGTGTTTTTCTGGGTTGAAATTTCAACATTTTGTTGTTCTTTTTCTACACTTTTCTCAACTTTGTTTTTCAATTTTATTCCAGTTTTTTGTCACTTTTTAAAATATGTTTTTAGTCCATTTTTTAACAATTACTTTGTTGCTTTTTACAATGTTTTTGATGTTTTTTTGGTCGCTTTTTCAGATTGTTTTGGTCACTTTTTCAGCGTTAAAAAAAAGAATGTCTGTTGATTTTTTTTTTTTTTTTTTAACATTTGTTGCTTATTTCAACATTCTTTTGTCATAGTTCTGATATAGAAAGTTGTTGTAAACGGGTCAAATTTGACCCTTGGACGACAGGAGGGTTAATAATTTCATCATCAAGAATAGACAAGACAACTGAAGTTCTATCAAAGTTTACTTTTACTTATGAACACAAGGAGACATAGTCCTCAAACAGTAGCTTATTTATACGTGATATACAGTCATAATACAGAGTTGATGATGTCTCCTTTGCATGTTCTTTTCTCAGCAACCCACCATGCTTTAGACAAGATAGCCAGTTGCTCCATGTCATCTTGTGAGTGCAAGCAGTGTTTCCAGTATCCACATTATATAATTATTCTATGCAAACAGTTTAATAATAACACAAGGAGAAGTATGTCAATCATACAGTCATTTTCCTAACAACACTTCCACTTGAGTGCAAGAAGTGAGTACTTTTGCCATCTCTGGTGTTCAACCCCATTCATATAATGTCAAACCATTATATTAAGGTAAAAAACTCACAGCAGTAAAGAGTGTTTAAAAAATAAATATATATTTATTTTAGTTAGTTGAGTCACCGTTAACAGGCACATGGTGTTATACAGTGGTACTGATGAGAACGCCTGGAAGATATCACGTTTCCATGATGCTGTGTCTCTGTCCACCCACTTCCTCTCTCTTGTTTTCCTATTTCTCTATCCCTCTATCAGTCCCCTCGTTCACACCTTTTTTTCCTTGCCACCTGTCTCTCACCAGGTGAAAGTGAGCATCGGCGCCACGTGTCGCGGTGACCTCTCTGTAAGCCTGGCGTCCCCAGCCGGCACCGTCTCACTGCTGTTGGACACGCGGCCCAACGACGCCTCCACGGCCGGCCTGAGAAATTGGACCCTGATGACGGTGCACTGCTGGGGGGAGCAACCACGAGGCCTCTGGACCCTCCAGGTGAGGGAAACAATCTACTTGGAAAATCTCAAATATTACAATATTTTTGACCAAATACATCAATGAAGATATTGCGGCGATATTGTAGTATTAACACATGAGCTTTTTGATACACAATCATCAGTAATGTGGGTAACAACCATAATATAATCAATTACCAAAATTGAAGATGATATCTAGCCTCAAATATTCATACAATACCAATACATTGCCCAGACTTACTTTCACTGCTACAGTTTTTTTTTTTTTTTTTCATTTTTAGCCACACCATCATCGACTAGCTACACTTAAGCTACATTTTAGCTGCCCTTTGGTCTAATTTTGGGCTAATTCTTAAATGTTAGCATGCTAACCTAAGATGGCGGACATGCTAACATAGCTGTTAACCATCACCGTGGTAGCTTTGTCATTGTGAGCATGCTGACGTTAGCATTTAGCTCGAAGCACTGCGCATTTGCACCAGATAAGCAAAGCCTGCTTTCACTCAAATTTAATAACTTAGCTCTACCACAAGAGTTGAAGACGTAGATGTGACGCGAGCAACCTGTCTGAAAGTTGTAAGTCTTTGAGTTGCTGTGCAAGAGAAATCTCAATCATTTTCAATCAGCTGAGACAGAGAGGTAGGTATATGTTACATAGACACGGGCTAAATATTGTTAACTAAAATACTAGTTAACATTAGAAATTAAACCTGTACAGCTTGTGTAAGTCCAAACTGTCTTTGTGCTATTTCTGACAATACGGTGATTTGTTTACTTTGCCACAATAAGCCGCGTGGTTATGACATAATTGTTAGCCTATTTTTACAAAAACGTCTGCTACAGAGCCATAAGGTGAGCTACAAGGTAATGAGGCCTTTTTATAACATTGATGTGTTTCATTAGAAGTAGACATCGGACAATCAGTCTTTAAATGATTCAGATGTAAAGTTATTCGCTGCCAAAATGAATGGGAGTCAATGGGATGCTAACAGCAGGTGATGGCTTCGTAGCATTAAAATGGCGCCATATGAGCTATGCTTTAAGATAGGAGAGGCTTACCCCTTGGTCCGGACTCTGTATCTTTTTGGGCCAGGCCCGGTAGGCTTACCAGAGGGGCATACCCTGTCATTCCAGATTGGCGGCACCCACACAGCATCACAGTCAGCCTTCAGACGAAGAGGCAGGGACGGGGGTCTCCGGTCAGGCAGTGGTCCAGACTAGGTTGCCGATGAAAGGCGTGTCGACACGTTTATGACTGTTTTCCATTTTTGGCTACTCTGAACTCAACAAAAAAACTTTATTATACTTTGATTTGACTTTTCCGGTGAAGCATGCGTACATTTATCTACACAATTCAGCTTTAAAGTGATAACTAACTTTACCAACTTACAAAATGTACCAAAAAAAATAATCTCTGTAAAGTACATATACAAATTTTCACATTCTGTGACTCTCCTGGACACCTTATTTTATATACCTTCTCCCATGATATAGAAATGAATTGCTTCACTTCACATGTTCTCCTCCCAGTTGCTGCAATGTATAGAAGTTTAAAAATAGCCCAGCCCAGCTCGGTTCAGCTCGTTTTGCCACAGCAATGTGAATCATCCTCTACTTTCATCTCCGAGTTTCACCCAAGCATGGCAATCTTCATTTTCCTCCCTGCACTCTTCTTTTCCTTTTTTTCCTGCCATAGATGTGCTGATGTTTGATACAGAGGAAGGAGCTAAAATGGAAGGGAAATTAAGACTGGAAGGTTAAGTAACCTTGGCCGGGTTTGACAGACACAATGCTGCTGACGTCTGATTAGAATCCATGCTCACAGACAGTAGCGCGCTGAGGTCATTTACTGTATATGTGTGTGGGTGGTAGCAGTGTGGGGGGGGGGGGCTCTTTTTGTGTGTGTGTGTGTGTGTGTGTGTATTTGTGTGCAAATAGGCATCAGTCCTTGTAAACAGTTGGAGGTGTACAGAGAAAAAGCTGTGAAGATGAAAGACACCCACCCCTTGTCCTCTGTCACCTACCTCTTCCCGCAAACACACACACACACACACACACACACACACACACACACACACACACACACACACACACACACACACACACACACACACATTGTGTCTCTGGTTCTCCCACATCCTCACGCAGATTTACTGTCCCCTCTGTGACCAATTACCAAGGCCTAGTGTGTCGCAGAGACGGGGGGAGGAAACACCGTGACGCCGAGCCACATAACGCCGCCGCTGCTCATTACCGAGGGGGCCGAGGCGAGTCAACGCGATGCTCGCGACACGAATTAGCGCTCGCATCGTACGTGCCGCGTGCCTTTGCGCGACGCTAATCAGCACGTACACACACACTGACTGGTTTTATGCTGCTTGTCAACTTCACCACAGATTGGAGAGGAACACAGTCACAATTACAGGGGGGTGAGAATAAGGGTCAGCGTTACAGCGCTTGATGTAAACACAATGAGGAACAGAGAGAGAATAGGGACACACACACACACACACCTGAAACAGAATCTTTAAATCTCTGTTTCTAAACTTTTATTACAGATAGTGTCGGTACGCGATCTGGACCGCCTGCACGATCTGACATGCACATGTGCATAACTACTTATAAACGGATAGGCATCTGTATCACGCATGCATTGATACACTTGACGGCTAGGCGGGATACCTGCCGGCATATACATTTTATTATTGTTATTCATCATGCAGTTCACTGTGGGTCTGTTTCATAAAGATATTTAAATGAAGAACAGTACTTATTGTCACTTATCCGCATATAAAACCGCACATCGACGTCCGTGAACTACGTCTTGGCGACAGTTATGACAGGTAGTGTGAGGATGTTGTAATGTTTTGAAATGGAACTTACACTATGCATTTGAGGTGTTTACGTGGTTGCCAATCCAAACTAATAAAGGAATTTAAAAAAAAAACTGATTATGCGATTGGACAATTAAATGCAATATCAGCCAAAATACTCATATTTATGTGGGGGCCGCATTTCCTATGATATGCCGCACTTTCGCTGCATAAATTGTCGATTTCCGCACAAAATAACGCGGGGCTTGCATGATTTCCTAATCCCCGCATTTTTATTGCAAAAAAGTCATCTTGTATCTTAGCAGAAAGTTGAATGATGTTGCCTTTACTTCACACAAGAGCAGCCATTTTCCCCTGTTATCATGGGAACATCATGAAGTGACGGAATTACGCGACAAGACAAACATTTTCTTTTTCATCAAACCGCAGTTTTTGCAAGTTCCGGCAATGTCATTGCATAAAATTGCATAAACATCCCGCATATTCCATTGCATTTTTTTTAGAAAACGTGCCGCATAATCAAGGATTTATGCCCGCAACAATTCCAAAAAAACTCTAATACTATATGGTTTTAGGTTGTTGTAATCAGCATTATCATCATGCACATGTTGCATCGTGCAGGCAGCACAGATAATGTTTATCAAATATCATTATTTACCCAAAGTTCCACATAATGTCACCGTACAGGAATGAAAAAGATCTTTACCAGTACAATCATTTCATGTCTTGGATCTTTACATATGTTGTCATTTGATGGTTTTTGATATTTTCTGTGCTGTTGCATGAATAAAAACTGCACGCCACTTAACTTTCAAATTTGATACGTAGAGAGGACAAGGCAAGAGAGACACAAAACCAACAGGACTCATTGACAAGACAGATGGAGCGATGGCAGAAAGTGAAGGGTGAACTAGAAAATGGAGGCCCCGGGAAGAGACTTTAACTGGACTATGTGCTGGATCAGTGTTTAAAAACTCAAGGGTAGCAGTGGACGGGGTACAGAGGAGGAGGAGGAGGAGGGTCTGTGGAGAGCCTATATTGATTTGTCATGATGACAATTGTCAAAGAGCGCCGTGGTGCTGCTGCTGGAATAAAAGTGGGACCGGAGTGTTGTGGCTCGAGGCTCAGTTGACCTTCCTGCGCTGTGAAGGGGATGAGGCCGCAGGGCTGGGAATCCATTCTCTCTCTCTCTCTCTCTCTCTCTCTCTCTCTCTCTCTCTCTCTGTCTCTCTTTCTCGCTCTCTCTGTCTCTCCCTCTGTCTCTCTCTCTCTCTCTCTCTGTTTCTCTCTCTCTCGCTGTCTCTCTCTCTGTCTCTCTCTCTCTCTCTCTCTCTCTCTCTCTGTCTCTCTCTCTCTCTCTCTCTCTCTGTCTCTCTCTCTCTCGCCGTCTCTCTCTCTCTGTCTCTCTCACTGTCTCTCTCTCTGTCTCTCTCTCTCTCTCTCTCTCTCTCTCTCTCTCTCTCTCTCTCTGTCTCTCTCTCTCGCTGTCTCTCTCTCTCTCTCCCTCTCTCTCTCTCTCTTCCCTGTGCTCGCTCTACGGCCATCTGTACTGCCTTCACTCGGCGCTTCCACTCTTTATCAGCGACGGTATTGCAGCCAGGATAGCACAATATAGAATATGCTAATTCCAGCAATGCCCAATATGGCTTCAAACCGCACCGATGATTGTGATTAAATATGGAATTAGAAAGCAATATTGTATAATCATCAATATCTATGATGACCATTAAGGTTAATTTATAAGCAGATAAACAGTATGTCAGATGATTTCAACCCTATGTCCTTGATCTTCCTTCATCCTCTCTCTCTCACTCTCTCTCGCTCTCAACCACTCTGTCTCTCTCTCCATCTCTTTCTCTCCCTCTGTCTCTCTCCCTCTCTTTCCATCTCTCTCTCTCACACTTCTCACCTTCATCTGGTCTCTGTCTAACCTCATGCTGTGCTAAGAGGTAACATTCTATTGAAAACTGTAAATTAGTATACCATTATTTATGGTTTTAGTTTGAATGGTCATTTCACCCAAATATAGAATCCATGCTGATAGTTTTGGGTCTTTTTTAGCCCAGATTTTAAGATTTTTCTGAGATTTCTGTCTCCACCCCACAACAATGGAGATGAATGGATTTTTCCTGTGGTGGTAACCGCTATATTGACCCACAACCAATTCAGCAGCAACATAGATAGATAGATAAATATATACTCTATTCGTTTTCAAAATTTCCCCGAATCAGCTTCTGGAAAGAAATGTTGTTTGGAATATTTTCTTCAAGTAATATTTCCCTGCTGTTATTAAGGCTGGGACGGTTATACCGTGGTCACGTGGCGCCTACCGCGGGTCTGAGCTCGTCGTCGTCATCACGCCAAGAAAATATTGGCCCACGTTGCGTTCAATGACATGGATCGTGTCTGATGACATTGGGTCTTACACGGATTAGAGCTTTTGTAAACAAAACTTGGACAAACGATGGAGCAGATCCAACCTTTGGCGAGTTGGGGGGGTGGGCGATAACAGCGTCCTTCTAGATCGGAATATTGGATATCAGTTTAGCTCTAGTTTATAGCTTTATCCCGATAAAACAGCACAGTTGAACTTTAGCCTGCATGTACGTTTTGTAACCTAGAACAGAGCGGCTTATATCGGTAGGGAGAGCACGCAGGCTGCAACATGCTGTAGGCTAACGGTGGCGATCCATTTGGGGGTTTATGTCCACTCTATCCCTATGGGTGACGTCAAGCGGCTTCAACGTGCACGCAAAGCATTCTGGGAAGGCGTCAAGAAGCTGGCCGATGCCCATCTGTGTGCAAATGAGTCCATTGAACGCGACGTGACTATCCAGTAGAAGTGGATGGTAATCTTTCAAACTAGCCTTTGTCGATCTGAAATGAAGACCGATTCAGCAGCTTTATGGCCTACTTACCGCTCGGCACTGACTTCACTCACTTAAAGCATCCCTGCTGTTCTTGCTCTAACTTACGCTATCCTCATAAGGAGGTTGCGGTATACATCACTACTGCAGGAATTTCTTGCTTTTCAAAAAAATCCATAGCTACCGGTGAGCACCAAAAACAAAACTCCTCCGTTTTATTGCAGTAGAAGCCGGAATCTATCCATCTCAAAACTTGGGCACATATCACTAAAACTATCTGCATTATTAGATCTATTATAGGGTAAGAGAAAAATCTCTTTCAACCTATTAGATAAACAGAATCTTTTAATTAGTAACTATGACGGGAATCATTTCTGCATCATTGTGCTTAACCGACATAAATCGCTTTCCCTTTCCACCCCACCTGGCCTCATACTGCCATGCCCACAGGCTGTGTGTGTGTGTGTGTGTGTGTGTGTGTCTGTGTGTGTGTGTGTGTGTGTGTGTGTGTCGCAGGGTGGCAGCGGTCTTTGAGCAGAGATATCTCTGATTCCCAGAGGACTTTTACTCTCAAGCTGACTGTGACTAGCGCTGCTGTAGGAATATAATGGCACTATTTAGCCTGCAGCACTGTGGCGACGCACACACACACACAAACACACACACACACACACACAGCCACTCTTGCAGGCCATGACTGACAGATCATACGTGTTTACATCATCATCCTTGATGCCTTCTATGGAGTCACTCACACAAACCAAACCCACTAATAATAACTAATAATGGAAAAGCCAGCAGATATTGTAGGAAGTATGGAGTTTGATCAGTGCATGCAGCAAGTAGGAAACATGTATATTATCCAATCAGTATTTTCTTTGATGGATATGATGCAGTTGGTTTAATTACATATTCTCTAAAGAAGTTATCCACATTATCTGGTTTTCTGTAGGACATCTTTGGATCTGATTCTTATGTTTTATAATTGTAGTTTACCCTGAGTTGCAGGGATTGTTATGGACAATTTAGTTTATAAGTGTTTTACTAATTTGATTAATCTCATATTTAAAATTTAACATATTTATATTAAAATCCCTATATGGACCAAAGTGCACCTCAAGAGCACTTTGGCAGTGCCCAGGAGGTGAACTGGCACCAATCCAGCTTCCAGTCCACCTCCTGGGCACTGCCAAGGCTCTTTAACAAGGCACCGAACCCCCAACAACTCGGGGCGCCTTTCCATGTGCAGCCCCCCCACTCTGACATCTCTCCATGTACAGGTACTGAGCATGTGTGTGTAATTCAGGCCTGTGTGTAAAAATAACAACAGAGTGAAAATTTATAAATTTGTTACTAAAGATCAAAATATCAACCGGTGACAGGTGTAGCGCAGAAATATTAGCATAATCTTTTAAGCTTGCAAATCAACACACAGCTGATTCCTTAAAAAATAACTCCAACTGCAAATTGAATTAATACATAAGTACTCAGACTACTAGATATTGTATGTACTTCTGCAGCCTTTAACTGATGGTAACGTCAGGAGAAAATTTTGTAAAGACAATGTCTTATTTGTCTTTAAATACTGTATATCAATACATTTTTCAAAAAACTTTGTTTTACGAAAGACCATTAAAAGAACGGACTAAAATGTCCCAAAAAAAGCTTGGGGGTGGCAATAAAACCCCACAAAAACGTCAAAAGGTGCAGAAAAATATTGGCAAAAACATCAGGGGGAATAACAACATAGGTTTGGAAAAAGACGACCAAAATGTGGAAAAAAGGTTTTAATTTTGACCCAGAAAAAGAAAAAGTTGCACGGTCGACAACAAAGGGTTAAAAGGTTGGATTTTCTCAAATTATTTGAATTAAGATCGATATCCAAAAGATGTTTTTTTATTCCTCTTTTTAAACAACTTTAGCCTGAGCGTGTAAACTTATGCAAGCCACTTTATATAAGAGTGACATAACACTCCCATGAACACATGACACTGTCAACACACAGTCATGACACATGAACCCTATATGAACCATAAATTGTTCTCATGACAAAACCATATGTCACTAAAAGAAGTGTTATGTCATAAATGTATCAAGCAGACATCAAACAGCAAATGGACGACTCAAAAGGGAAAATAAAATGGTTTATTTACCAATTAAACTCAGCAACAGTGTCCAGTAAATAGCAGGCAAAGGGAAAATCCAGGAGAACAGGCAATGGTCAAAATCCAAGGAAAAACAGGAACTCTGGAAAACAGGACACAGGAAAAACCGCTTACATATAGAAACAGACACTCTCATACTGGGGTAAGGGGAAGACCGAAGACTGGGGAGACAATGAGACACAGGTGCAACACATCAGGGCGGGGACAGGCGGGGAAATCTACAACAGGAAGTAAAACAACACAACATAAGGGAGAACAGAGAGACTACAAAATAAAACAGGAAATGGAAAACTTAACAGAAAACACTAAACTTGGCAAAACGTTTATGACTTATTGATAATGTTTATGACACCTTCATGACAGCGTCATGTCACTCTTTTTTAGATAGAGTGGTTAGAGTATGCTAACGTATGACTTACTGTACATATTGGAAAACTAACGTTACTTTATGTTTTTGTAAAAAAAAGGACAACTAAAAATAAGGAAAATGGAAGTGGAATGCAGATCTTTCAGCCCCAAATATGTTCTTTTAATGTTAGCCTGGATTTCTGAAGTGCAGTTTTATTACTTTTAAAATGAATTTATAACAAGGAAACTGTAAAAACATACAGCGCATATACAGTACCCACACAAACTCACACACGGCATCTAGTTTGACAGACACACTGTCGAAGCCTAGGTAGTTGCTACAGTGGAGACGAACTCACACGCACATTCTCAATAATGTGTACTTTCAGCCACAAACACACACACACACACACACACACGCACACACACTCTGGCCCAAGGTGGATTTCTAGAGGTGCATATATTTGCATATATCTGCATGTTTAATGAGTTTTGGGAGATGAAGCAATCCTAGTGGCCCTTTGTGGGTATTTCTTTCTTTTTTTATGTGTGTGTCTGTGTGTGTTAAGGGGGGGCGGGGTTGGGTCTTCATGTAAATATCACCCACTGTGTGTTGGCACCCGTCACAGATGGTCGGGGGCGAGGGCACCCTGTGGGCACAGGATACCTATTTCTGTTTGTCTGCGTGCTTTGTGTGAGACTGGGAGCCAGAAAGAGTGTCACTCTGGGTGTGCACGTGCATGTGCACGCACGCACGCGCGTGCATTCAAGTAGTTTGCATGTGTTTGTGTGTGTCATGTACTATGTGCACTTCAGTGTCTTCTTGCGTATGTGTTTGTCTCCGTGCACTTTGCAGAATGTATTTGTGTAATTGCTTCCGTGTGTGTGTGTGTGTGTGTGCGCACTGCCATATTGTATGTAAGTACTGTAAGTTTTGCGTGTGTGTACAATTTAAACGTGTGTGTGTTTCTTCAGTTGTTTGTGTTTACGCATGCTGCAGAGGGTGGGTGTGTGCTTGTGTGTGTGTGTGTGTGTGTGTGTGTGTGCCTGAGCGTGTGTGTCTCCCAGCATGCAGTGTGGCTATGATGGCCCTGTTTTGGATGATTGATGTGTTGGAGGGATCAGCAAGGAGCCCAGGTTGGGCCAGAGCCTCAGTCTGACACACTGCTGCTTCCCTGCTGCTTTACATATGTAGACACAGCAAGACTCCCCCCCCCACCCCCCCCCCCTTCTGACTCTAACTCCCGCTCCAACGCCGCCAAAACACAGCTTCCTTTTTCGGGCTTTACTTTGAATCGTCTGTTTATTCCCTGAAAGGAAAGTCAATACTGGGCGCTTTTCTAGCAACTTCCTGTTTCATATTTTACACTGGTAAGAGCAATAATACTAACTTATTTAGCCCTCGACAAAAATAAGTGTCATACAAATAATTATATTTCTTTATCTGGGTCTGGTAGGTGAAGGGTTGTGTTCTCCTGAAACATTTATACATAAAGTCCACTTGTTTTTTTATTGTGGTTTATCCTGAGTTTCACTAGGGTCATTATGGTGATCGAAATGAAACCGTAACTCGCGTCAAAATGCAACCTAGGGTCTTTTTGTAAGTGTAACCGAGTCCAACTTTCATTTAAAAGCATATTTAGGACGGAAGCGCCACTTTTAAGATTTACCGTATTATCATTTCGGGTCAAATGGCCTTTGGAATGGGAGATCTAGGAGCGCTACTATGATGGCATAAAATTAGCTATTTTTAAAACACTAAGAAGGCTCGACACAACATAAGACGTTGCTCCTAGTATCACCAGGGACTCTACACATGATCTCAGCATTCAGAACGTTGTTTGTGTTCACAGAGTTTTGAACGACTCACTTTATCCATCCATCCGTCTTCATCCACTTATTCTGTATTGGGTCAGCAGCTCCAGCAGGGGACCCCAAACTTCCCTTTCCCTAGCCACATCAACCAGCTCCGACTGGAGGACCCCGAATCCCTCCACCTAGTCCTGGGTCTTCCCCGAGGCCTCCTCCCAGCTGGGTACGACTCACTTTAGCTGTTGGTTTTTCAGCTCGGCGCCATGTTGCCAGTCAAAAATAGTCGATCTCCTAATGCATACGAACAGACTCCATAGGAGGAAATGTCATTCTTATCATTCACTCGGTCCCCGGATAGCTCAGTGGGTAGAGTGGGTGCCCATAAATAGAGGTTTACTGCTCAAAGCAACAGGCCGGGGTTCGATTCCGGCCTGCAGCCCTTTGCATGTCATCAGTCCCCCTCTCTCCCCATTCAGATCTTCAGCTGTTCTATCAAAATAAAGGCCTAAAATGCCCCCAAAAAAAATAATAAATATACATACATACATAGTGTTTTTCACTAACTACAAAAAAAAAAAATTCATTTATGTGGATCTAAGCTTTAGGAGCTTTCCATCTTTACTCTCCTCCCTCGACTATCTTGACTTGCTACATGGACGGCGACCGGAAAACCAACCGCTAACGTGAGTTGTTAAAACCTCTTTTTAGTAAACTCTGTAAACACAACCAATGTTCTCAATGCTGAGATCACGTGTAGAGCCCCTGGTGATACCTGGAGCAACGTCTCATGTTGTGTCGAGCCTTTTTAGTGTTTTTAAAATGTTGATTTTGATGCTATCACAGTAGCGCCCCTAGCACTCCCATTCAAAAGGCAGTATGACCCAAAATGACAATAAGGTAAATCTTAAAAGTGGCGCTTCTGTACTTAATATGCTTTTAAACAAAGCTTTCACCCGGGTACATTCACAAAAAGACCCTAGGTTGCATTTTGGCGTCTTCTCTATCTTTTTCCTCTCTGTTTGCCTGCCTCTGTATCACTATCGTTTTCTGAACTTCTGTCTCTTCTCCGGCTCATCCTCTCTCGCCGGGTCTCCCTTTCCTCTCCCTGACACCCGCTCTCGCCCATTCCGATATCCTGCCATCTCTCGCCCCTCACTAATCCCCTTTCTCTCTCTAGTTTCTCTCTCTGGCTTTGAAATCCTTCTCCTTTCCCCTCTGTTCCTCTGCATCTGCTAATCCTTCCATTTTCTTTGTCTGTCTTTTGTCTATCTATTTTATTTCTCTTTCACGTATGCCCTGGTTTGGTTTCTTCTCATAGCTCTCACACTATTCATTCCACTGTAGTTACATTTGTTATTATGACAGTAGTGCAAATGTGGCAACGGGATATTTTACTGGTAAAGAGATTAGAAGGTTTGGTATTTATAGATTTAAAGGTCCAATGTGTAGGCATTTCTCCTATCTAGCGATCATATATCATCATATATCAGATAATCCACTTATCATATATATCGCAATCAACTCTCTCGCACCACACAGTTCCAAGTATGTATTACAGCTACGGTAGCCTACATGCTTCAGAAAGCCGGTCTTTTGCTCTTTTCAATGGTTTTTCTTTTTCCGGGTGAAGAAGAAGACTCGTGTCCTTGACATTTGGATTTTGAATACGTGTGGTCCTCCATGTTTCCTTCTTCTAATTTACCGGGGCCTGGGAAGCGACGATACCCGTTAGCAGTACCCGCAAGCACCAAAAACCTGAAAGGCGGAGCATGTCCCTCACCGGCTAACGTAGTTCAAGATGGAGCATGAATATGGAGCGTCTACCTCAGGTCATGCAATGAGAAATGCAAAATTTCAAGCCAATAGGAAGACTTGGAATTGATGGTGGTGTTAAATATTCATGAAAAGGACCAGTTTAATCGTGAAAAACTAAAAATGTTACACACTGGACCTTTAACGGCCAGGAGAGAAAATTATGTTGAAAATGAACTTAAGCTCAATTACAAACAATCCGGCAACTATATTATTATTTGACTCATGAGTTTTCTAAACGACAGCGGGATCGCAGTTCCACGAAGAGAGCCATGTGTACCAAGCAGAAAGGCATGCTGGGAGGCTGGCAGGCATGCCAGGCTTATCGATCCACCTGTAGCATCCAGCTGTTTGTTTAGCAACAACAAATCAATGCAGCGCTCGGCTGGGGGCCGCCATGCCTGGCCTCTGGTCTGCTGGGAGCACTCACACATACACTTTCACACACTCCCATAAAGAATACATACACACACACGCATGCAGGCTGGGCAGCTGCTCGGCAGATGTAGTGAGTTTATATGGGATGAAGTCTATCTGCTCCGGATTAAAGGAGCAAATATTTACAGTTTGACATGATGTGATGTTTGCATATTTTATCCAATGTGAGGTTGATATTTTGGTTTTTAGTCATAAAAATGGGATTAGCAGCAATGGATAGTTTTACTTTTACATCCAATTTTTCCACAAGCTAGTTGATTGAAATACTGGAGGTGATTCCGAACTGCTTAAGTGATCAGCATGTAAATTGGGAGATGTAATTCCGCTTCAATTGAGCTTTTCAATTAATTGTTTGATCATTTTTCTGCTGGTCTGCACTGCCAAACGCACCTTTGAGCATCGGGGAGGATATTGTTTTATTTAAAGTCAAAAAGTTAAAGGTCCCATGACATGGTGCTCTTTGGATGCTTTTATATAGACCTTGGTGGTCCCCTAATACTGCATCTGAAGTCTCTTTTATATAGACCTTAGTGGTCTCCTAATACTGTATCTGAAGTCTCTTTTATATAGACCTTAGTGGTCCCCTAATACTGTATCTGAAGTCTCTTTTATATAGACCTTAGTGGTCCCTAATACTGTATCTGAAGTCTCTTTTAGATAGACCTTAGTGGTCCCATTTCAGGGGTCTGTAGCTTGACCAACTGCCACTTTGCTCGTTTGAAAGCCATGATGTCTCTCTCATGGGTGGGCCAAATTCTCTGGGCAGCAAAGCAGAGAAAGGGGAGGTAACATTGCCCCTTATGACCTCATAAGGGTAAAGATTCCAGATCGGCCCACCTGAGCTTTTATTTTCTCAAAGGCAGAGCAGGATACCCAGGGCTCAGTTTACACCTATCACCACATCTAGCCCCTGGGGGGCCATAGGCAGGCTGGGGGAACTCATATGAATGTTAAAAAACCACATAAAGGGACATTTTCATGCCGTGGGACCTTTAAAGTTTAAAGTCATTGGTGTTGAAGTCAAAGGTTGAACACCAATGCCTGATATCTGCTTGTTTTATCCCATGTAAATGTGTCAGATTGGAAGTCATATGAGGCAGTATCTGGAACCGTATTTGTGTCATGAACAGTTTACTGAACAGTGTGTAATAACTTATACTATTAACCAAATCATAGGCACCAATAAAATACTGAGCACCCACGTGTGCCAGACTGCCAGTAGGCTACATTAATTTAAAATGAAATATTAACAATTTATACTGTTTATTGATCCCCAGTGGGGAAATTACAATTTACACTCTTGTTAGAAATAACCACACACAGGCTTGAAATACACACACACATGCTCAGGACCTATTCATGCACAAATGGAGAGATGTCAGAGTGAGTGGACCGCCAGGGCTGGTCCAGCGCCCTGAGCGGTTGGGGGGTACGGTGCCTTGCTCAAGAGCACCTGGCAGTGCCCAGGAGGTTAAGTGGCATCTCTCCAGCTACCAATCCACATTCTGAACTTTGGTCCATATCGGGACTTGAACCAGCAACCAGCATCCCAACCCAACTCCCCACGGACCGAGCTACTACCACCCCTGCATTGCAGTTGGTGCTAAGTGCAGCAACTGTCATAGTGGGATTGGTCATGTCGCTGGCGCTGTCCTGAGTATAAAGATAGCCTACTTTACGGGTTCACTTTCTAGTTAATAGGGGTATGCGTTTGTGTCGGCCGCTGTCCATTTCCTGAGTTTCTGAAATGCAAACAATTTTATGCTACTTTTTTTTTTCTGGGCCCATGAGCACTCAGGGTGCAAAACATAAATCGGCACTTATGAACCAGATGATAAGATTTTGGTGGCAGTAGCTCAGTATGTAGGGAGTTGGGTTGGGAACCGGAGGGTCATTGGTTCAAGTCCCTGTTTGGACCAGAGTGCGGACTGGTAGCTGAAGAGATTCACTTCCTGGCAAGGTTCCCTTGAGCAAGGCACTGAACCCCTCAGCTTAGGACGCTGGTTCAGCACAGGCAGCCCACTCACTCGGACATCTCTCCATTAGTGCATGTACAGGATATGTGTGTATGTCAGGCCTGTGTGCAATAACAACAGAGTGTAAATTAGGGGATCAATAAAGAGAATGAATTAAGTTAATTGTGGAATATCAGGATTCACATCAGGATTTTGTGGTGAACCACCCAGACCTCTCAGGTCATCTGGGACAGGTCTACTTTCTGTCCCCAGAGTCAGAACTAAACAGGGTGTAGCAGCTTTCAGTTTCTATGCTCCTCAAATCTGGAATAAACTTCCAGAAACCTGTAGATCTGCTGCTACTCTCAGTTCTTTTAAATCAAGGCTGAAGACCTTTCTTTTTGATGCTGCCTTTCTTTAAATGACTGCTCATTTCTTTAAATTTCTTATGCTGCACTGTAACTTTTATCCTTCTGTTTTATGTGTCCTAATGTTAATACAGAGAAAGTCAGAGATAGTTAAAAATAAAATAAAGAAAGTCAGACTCAAGGGGTAGCACTTTAAAGAAAAAGTGTGAATGTGTAGTGTCGAGATAGGCATGAATGGCAGCACTATATTGGCTAAATTAGTGTGAAGAAGAGTCAGAGACGAAAAGTAACGTCTCTAAAAATAGAGTCGTGAAAGGTAGTGACACTGAGGTGTTCACGAAGGATAGCACTAACATTGACTATTTAGTGTGAAAGGTAGTCTAAAGTTTAAAAACTCCTATTTTGTTTTTAACTGTCTATTCATGTGTTTTATTGTTTTTTGATGCTTATGATTTTTAACTGTTTGTACTTGTGTTTTATCTGTTTAACTGATTTTGTGTAAAGCACTTTGAATTTATCCTGTCGCTGAAATGTGCTATACAAGTAAAGCTGCCTTGCAATTATGCCCTTTTTACTGATGTGTTTGTTT
Source organism: Etheostoma cragini (assembly GCF_013103735.1). NCBI lineage: Eukaryota > Metazoa > Chordata > Actinopteri > Perciformes > Percidae > Etheostoma > Etheostoma cragini. The sequence continues at coordinate 2,417,177 of NC_048412.1, read as the reverse complement.
CCAGGTGACTGACCACAAAGGCACAGTGACGAGCTGCGCGAGGCCGATTGATGAGGAGGCATCCGGGGCCCGGCTCAGTAAAGTTACACTCATCCTCTACGGCACCTACCACCCACACAGGACCACGCACGGTATGTGAGAGCCGTCAGCCACTCGAGACACATGCAGACCGAGGGGAGAATGGAGGGTCCCTGTGGAGGTTTGACACATGCTCTGAGTGTACTTTTGAAAAACAACACCCACTGAAAGCAAAAGGAATTGATGTGCCAGTTAATTAAAAAGCACAAAATGAAAAAAATAAACCAGTGGTTTAACTTTAAATTTAATTTCCAAAGTTTTTCACAAATGCACCGCAAAGATTGAACCCTGGACTCCCACTTCCACCTGCCATCTTTGGCTGAGGCCACAGGGGACTGTGTTGTGTAATTACAGCCTGACCCTGCTGCCCCTAACCCAACCCCACACCCTCTCCCATAGTGTGTCAGCTCCCCCGGTGATCACGGCCTACACACACACATACCTTGGTAGCCGCACCGGCACAAAACCGTGTCCCTGTTGGGGTTTTTAGGGTTGTTAGAATCACCCAAGCATGCTGGGAGAGAGACACTGAAAGAGACTTTCTCGTTAAATCTCTGTCAACGGGGCTTCCAACCGGTCAAGGAGGTCCTGGAATGTCGTGGACTTTTGAAAGAGAGTCAGGAAAAGTCAGGGACTTTAACACATTAACTGGTCAAGTTAGGAAAGTGTACAAATGGGTTTATTATTATTATTATTTTATTGTAATTTTAGGCCTGTATTTGTATAGGACAGCTAAAGACATGAAAGGGGAGAATGAGGGCGAATGACATGCAGCAAAGGGCTGC
>NC_048412.1:2396314-2411314 GCF_013103735.1 Etheostoma cragini | reverse complement strand
TACCGTTCATTGATTGTAAATTACAATTTACACTCTGTTTTTGTTAGTAGGAATAGCCTGAAATACACACACACGTTTGGGATTTATTCATGCATCTATTTTGGACCAGCACCCTGAAAGGTTGGGGGGGGGGGGGGGGGGGGGGGGGGTGTAGTGCCTTGCTCAAGAGCACTTGGCAGTGCCCAGGAGATAATGTGTCATCTCTCCAGCTACCAATTCACACTCTTTACTTTGGTCCATATTGGGACTTGAACCAGCAACCCTCTGGGTCCCAACCCAACTCTCTATGACCTGAGCTACTGCCAATCTGTTTTTTAATCAAAATCACAATGTACAATGTAGAAAGGCTGATGAAAATGGCATACATTTTATTTGATAATGTTGGAAATGTTTTATTTCAGAACAGACTGTTTCTCTATTTATTTAATTTTGAATTTTAAAGACATAATGCAATGCAATGAATTGGAAACACATTATTACTAAAGATGTAGTGTATTGTTGACATGATTTGTCTGTAAAGCGATGGATTTACATTGTAAATGTCCTGAAATACATGTCCATATACCATGCCATAACCATAACCTTCTGATTGAAAGACCACAGTTGGTCTGTCAAAATACCAACAGATTCCACTTTTTTTGTATTTAGTCATAAGACTTTCTTACTAGAACACTACATGAGCATCTGATACAGCTGTAGAGTTGACAGTGAGAATATCAGTGACATAAAACTACAACAAATAAAACAGGATTGCATGTTGCATTGTTTTCCTGTCAATCCCACATGTGTCCACCAGCCGATTAAAAAACAAACAAAAAAACTACCATATAGAGGCTAAATTACTGAATGTATATGCATTGAACAGCTTCTTCTGATCATAAATAGTGTAAAACTGCTAACAAATTCAAGAATTTTACATCAAGAAAAGGGACCCTGAAAGACTTGTGTCTGTTCTTTTGTTTAAAATGTTTTATTACACCAGCCTAGTAAATGAATTTGGCAATATTTCAAACATTTATGCAAAATTGACTTGACATTTGGATGGAAACGTAGCTATTGAGGCAAACGGTGCTTTAACAGGAGTTCAATGCTTTCTTTCTTCTTCTAATTTTGCTTCAGAGGGACCCCTGCAGAGCATTGTGTCCATGGGCTCGCGTCACCCCGTCCCTCACAGGGGGGAGTACCACAGGGACCGTTACCAACCCCTGGACCTGATTCAATGGGTCTACCAAATGGAGAGAGCCAGGAAGGTGCAGGCTGCTGATATCACTGTGCCAGCCAGACACAAGGTATAGTACTGTACACAGAGCAGGAACACACGTTTCACACATATCACACAGTGTGATTTACTGTTCCAATAAATCACTGGTGCCGCCTAATTTCCTATGGATTTCAATTTCCCCCTGGACATATCTGCATTGATCATTTCCAGGTGTAAGGATGTGCCAGGCGTCGCTCACTGTGACACTGAAGAATGGCTTGCAGATCTCTGCCGTGTGTGTGTGTGTGTGTGTGTGTGTGTGTTGGGGGTACGACGGTGGGATTTTTGTGCAAATGCAGCCTTTTTGTTCTCCGCTGTCGTCACCGCCGAGTCTTTAGGATACAAATTCGTGAGTCTGAGTAATAAGATCTGAAGATGTCAGAATCAAACAGACAGAGACAGCTGAATGGGGGACTTGAGATATTGTTATTCTGATCATATCTGCTCGTACACTGAGTCTAGGCCTGATTATGAGGAACAATCAAATATCATTCTGGCTTCACCAACAGTTGTTACTGCAGAAGCGAGCAGGGTAGAACTCCCCTTTGAAATAAGAGGACATTTTGTGGTCTACTGAATCACCTGTGAGCACAGAGTCTGAACGGAAACAAATGTAATTCCCTTTCAGACTGATAATGCATCCTCTCACAAGCATTAAAGCCTTCTATCTGTGTCCTTTACACTGCATTATGAGGCCAATTACAGCTCTGACAAAAGTGTCCCGGCTGGACAACAGGTAACTCTGTTTGTGTGCATGTTGCTGCCTGACATGTCCTTGCAGGGGGACACGGCCCCCGGGCTTGTAGATGACTTTTGAGCCGGTCTTAGGCGGCAACGACGAGGCCTGACAACGTCTTTACCCCGACTTCCTCCCCTAGAGGCAGATCTGAATGGATCGGGGAGGCAAGGAGGAGAAATAAATTGGAGAAAGGATAAATCGATGCTCGGCGGAGAGGCAAACAGACCTTCCAACCCCCGGACCAGACACACACACAAGTACCTACGGAGTGGCTTTTTCTCCTTGGGCTGTATTGGATTGGTATGCAGAGCCGAGAAGAGAGGCGCTCAGAAAAAGACTTGGCCTACAAATGATGTCCTTTGTTTGATCCACTAGGTTGGGGGGAGGGGGAGGGGGGGGGCTGGATGGATGAGGAGGGTCGTCCCACAGAGCCGGTGGAAGGGCTGGGAAACAAACATCTCTGGATGCTAGCCTTTCTCCCTCTCTCTCTCTCTCTCTCTCTCTCTCTCTCTCTCTCTCCCTCCCTCTGTCTCTCCCTCTCTCTCTGCCTCACTAACAGCTTCTCATCTAAAGGAGGAGAATGAGATCAGCTCCAGGAAAAGCTGGCTGTCATCTGTTTCCGTTGACGTCTTAGAGGACAGAAAGGATAGATGTAGATGTGTGTGCATTCCTTTGCTTAAACATATTCTTAATCTACCAATCTGAAGGCTATTTCCAGTGAAGTAACACTTGAATGTTGTTTTGATCGTAATATCTAATAACTGTGCTTGCTAATTAATTGCTGACATTAACACGGTGACGTTAATCAAACAAATCAGACAAGCAGATTTGTTATCTTATCATAACCCAAAATGACACAAATGAGACAGGAGGTTTTAGCATCATGCAACAACATTTTCATATTCTAATCTTAAATCTCTGTGAGGCTCACGTAATGGTGTTACCAGTCGGGTTCACCAAACTCCCATAACTGCACAGACTCACTTGTTTCCACTTCATCCTGTTCTTGGGGTTCATGTACTTGAGGTGTGATCATTATAATCAGTACTGTATAGGCTGCCACTTCCAAGAAGTTCAATTTATAAAAATGTCACGCAAGAGTAAAAGAGAAACACTACAGAGCTTGAAGCCCTGTTGTTGAAAATCAACTAAAAAGAAACAAATGAAGTTGTGACAGTAGTAGTGGTAAGGCATGGTAAAATATAGGGGAAGATGTCTGCAGCTGTCACGGCTGTGTCATGGCAGAGCGGTAACAGAAGGACAGTAATGAAGAAAGAATGGTCTGACATAAAGTTAGATGCCAAAAAACGTCTTGTTTAAGCAAATTGATTCATGACTTTAATGGGAGACAGTCAGGGGGATGTGACAGTGAAGGATGAATGAGATAGTATCCTCCATTATAGGGGATGTTGCCTGCATAAAGACCCTGAGGTTCTTTCTACTGAATTAAGTCTTATATGTACATATATATATATATATAAATATATATTCACATTTGAACATGTTGTATTCATAAAATAAGTTACATAAATTACGGACAAGCTTTATAATCATACATTACTTTATTACATTACTATGCATTAGAGGTGGGAATCACCAGATGACATCATCACAATACGATATTATTGCGATTTTAACCATAATGCAATATACAGTGATATTTTGCAATAAATAACCTTTTTTCAATTTCTTTATTTTAAATTAACAGTGACAATTATTAACAAAACACTGAAATGTGAATACGTTGCAGTGCCAACGACAATATATAACACCTTTTTGCCAACTCCAGATTTTTCCCAATTTCAAATGATGTCTCCAAAAGGAAACCTTGTCAATCTATCTATCTATCTATCTATCTATCTGTTTTAGCTAAAAAGATAAATTTCTCTGTTTGTACATATTACTTCAATTTTATTGCTGCAAAATGGGACAAATTGACCAACACATATATAATAAAAGATTGATACTTGGCGCATGTGTGTCGTTACATTTTTGCCACTGAAAATATCGCGATACTATACGGTATTGATTTTTTTCCCCACCCCTAGAATAATATACACAACTCTATATCTCAACAACTATTAGATGGATTGTCATGAATATTTGTACAAGCATTCACATTCCACGCATGATTTTGGTGATCCCCTAACTTTTTGTCTAGCACCACCAACACGTCAAATATGTCACTTCTCCTCGAAAGACTTTAATAAGTTGGGTCATAAAATGCTAACTCTAAACACCTTTTTCTAGTTTCTAGCCTGTCATTCAATTACTATTACTTACTTCAGCAAAGTTAATATGCATTAAGACCAATATCGCATTTCATGTTGGGCAAAATTCCAAACGTGTGCAAATGTACTTTAATTGAATGTATTTTAATAGAAACATAGCTAGCAAGGCAGTGACATGCTACGCTCAGTAGTTCTGATGTAGTCAATTGTAACTGTATTTTGTGTTTAGTGTAATTACAAAATGCTATGTCATGCTAAACAAACATAGCTGCTAAACAGAATGTTAGCACTGTCATTGTGAGGATGTTAGCATACGGAAGTTAGCATTTAGCTCAAGGCACAGCTGCTAGCATGGCTGCTAGCATGGCTGTAGACTCTTTGTTTTCAATTTGGTTTTAAGTTGATTTTTGAAGCGTATTTAGACTGCAAACTCATTTACACAAGTGAAACAAGTGTTAAGGATGCTATCAAATCAGAACCTCAACCCAAAATCCAATTACTTATGCTTAGCTTTTTGCTCCATCACTGCTCACCGTGTCCAGACGCCGCCATGCTAGTTTTATTGCTCCTATTTGGGAGACGTACCCTGTTCAGCTCTTTACCAACAACAGCATACAATGCCATGTATTTTAGCTCGGGAGCTCTCTTTTCGCTCCATGTCTTTTTATAGTTTTGCAGTTCATACTGCACTCCCCGCTGTGCTACTGTTTTCATGAATGCTGTGAGAAATAATTGAAAGTGCCGCGCACGGTGCCGTCTGTTGCAGCGCTCCCACTTCCTCATGCTTTGTAAATACTGTATCACTGAAGCCCCCGCTGGAAACTGCTCGCTCGGGAATCCTCAAAACTCGGAGACATCAACACTCGCTGAAAACTTGAGCCAAAATCAAATCGTAACCAAAGTCTGAAACGTCGCTCCGGTGGACAGATAAAGTTTTTGATCGATTTCAAGTTCATCTTTTTGTCCTTGTCATTTTTCCTTGAGAAAACAGGGTTGAATCACATTTCCTCTGTCGTTTTTCCACTCATGAGGAGCAGGCGCGGGGGGGGGGGGTCAAAGGACTCACTTCCCCTGCTGCAAGTGATGCTGGTGTGAAGTGCAACAGATGGAGGACTTAACAAGAGCAAATAATGTATCACAACAACTATAAATAAATCCTGATCTTTGAGAGTCAGATTAAAGGGTCACTTTACAGATTTTACACAATAAGGTGCCGCTTATTAGTCATAGTAGTATTACTCAGCCTGAGCAAACGGATTTTTGAATCAAAAAGAAAAACATCCCATGATAATGTCATACGGTTTGGGGTTGCCAATTTTTAATAGAAAGGCTACATATGCATAAAGTTTGAAAGGAGCGGGTGTTTCACAGAAAGAAGGTTGAAGGAAAAGATTATTTTCGTTGCATTATGGGAAATGTAGTAGCTTGCGTCTGTGGAGCTTGTTCAAAACTAGCAACTAAATGTCGGCCTCTTATCTTGTGTGTCGCCAAGCTTAATAAAATAAATGCTGGAGTAATGCTTAAATGTAATAACTTTAACGGATCCTGAAATAACCTTTTGTAGTTTTGTTTGTAGTTTTTGAGAGATGATCCTATGGAAAGTCCCCCATGCCAATCTCTAGGTATGGTGAAGGGTATGTGATGATGGGGGGGGTATTTTAATTCCCAAGGCCAAGGGAACTTTATCAGGATGCATAGTATCCTGATCCATGAAATAAGTGGCCTTTAATAATAAAAAATGTGCCTGCCTCTATGGGAATTTAACATAGGGGGGTGTATACTAATGCCCCCTGTATTTTAATAAAGAGCATTTATTTATTTACAATACGTTATTCATTCACAAAGAAAATTGTCTTTAAAAAGTTGGATTTTTCTAAGTTTTTTTAATTAAGGCATTAGGATCAATTTCCAAAAGATGTTTTTTTATTCTTCTTTTTAATCAACTATAGCATGGGTGTGTTAACTTTCTCAAGCCACTGTAGATAGCAATTGTAAGTCACTTTGCAAAATGACATGTGACGTAATCCCGGGTTCTATGAAATCTATATTTATACTATAATAGCTCCATACTACTCTACCATTTATTTGTCTTTCACACTTAATATTTATTCGATCACCCAGATGTTGAAGATTCCTGGAGACCTAATGTTGGCTAAGCAGACCCTCAACAAGCCCCTAAAGTCCAGTATGGCTTTCCAGGTAAGCTGCAGCACCACTCAAGTCCAGATACTGCAGCCAAGAAAAATGAATGCGTTTTTACATCCACAACTGTTTATGTGAATATTGGCAGGAAGTTCATTTAAATCAACTGTTGGTGGCGCTCATTTTCTTAAACCACTGCCGAGAAAGAGGGCGCAACCAAGTGACGTAGCAAAAGTGATAGCAATATTTCCCCCCGTTAAGTCCGAATTGCCCAGTGGGAAAAAATGATTTTTGCATTATTTCAACTTTATTTTATTTATATGCTGCCTTTCCACTGAGATTTTGTCTATGCACAACATTTTTTTTCTAAATTGATTAATTGACATGAAATTGTTTTTATCCTAAATGATTAGATAGAGCAAATCAAACTTAAGGAACCTTTCAGCCTGTCAGTTTTTTCAAGCAAAAATCTAAAATGTTGACAATTCCCTAGTTGCAGCTTCTCAACTGGGAGGATTTGCTGTGTTTCTTTGACTTATGTGATAGCTGAGTTAGGTTCGAGATTGTTGGTTGGTGTACAAAACAAGGATCATCACAGACACCATGTTGGGCTTTAGGAAATGATCCCAGACATTTTATATTATTTTCTGACATTTTATAGGCCAAAGGATTAGGAAAAATTGGGGAAATGACACAATCAGCTGGTTTTTTAAAGGTATAGTTTCAGCCCTAGTATGCTTCTACATGCCCTGTATGTAACATTTTATTATTCACACTCGTAATACTGTATCCAACAGTTACACCAGACAGAAGTTGGACAGCAGTCCTCCACGGGGTCAGGACCCTCTGCCGTGAAGGAGCTTCATGGGACAAAGACCATCAGGGATAATGTGGACGGAGACAACAGGTCTCAGATTCTCCAGGATGTCCAGGGTCTTCAGGTCCAGCAGGAGGAGAGCGTGTGAGCCGGAAGGCACAGGGCAGCAGGCAAGGAACTGAAGAAACAAACCACAGTTAAAAAAAGACTGTTATTTCCCACAGCGCAGCAAGCCAATTGATCCTGAATCAATTCCACGTACAGTACTACGACTGTGTGGCCTCAGTGTCGGCGCTCATTATTTATTTGGATTCCTAGCTTGGCTCTAAACTTAATCCCTCTCCACAGAAACAAACTCAAACATACACATCTCTCCCCTCAGAAGCGGGTCTCTACACTCATCTTCCCCCTCTTTGCTTTTCGGATGTTGCAAAGGTTGGTGAAAGATGTGTTTGTCTTTTTCCACTTCGTTGAAGGGTGAATTCGGCTCAGCGCAATAAGAAATGGATTACCCATTCATTAAAGGGGCTGTGTCACTCCTCATTGAGTTGGACAAATAGCAAATTAATTTCTAGCCGCCTAATTTCTCTCTGTTCTCCGCTGAATATCCGATACCGTCGAATTACTGATCACAGCCACGCAAACTCCCCCAACTTTTTAGCAATTCATTAAAAATGTGCCGCGGCGGAGAGATGCCACAGAGGGAATTCTGTCTCTTATTTCTGCATGCTTCACCACAACGCTGTGTAGAAACAGAAATCAACTCAAGGGTTTAATTGAAATTAGGATATTAAAAACACCAGAAACTTGCAGATACTGTTCGGGGTGGGGTGGGGGGTTACTTTGTTGCCATTTCAAAATCAGCTAGAAACTTTTAACCATCCCCTAATGAAACAAAGATGTCAGTTTTTCCAAGTCAAGTGCAGGTCTGTAGGTAAAGTAGCAGTAGTGTATTGACAGGGCGGTATTGATGTTTCAATTAGAGCAGCGTTACATAGTGCCACAGCATGGTAACACGGCGCGTCTCCTGCCATCTGCTATGCCTCCACGTCTGACGAACGAGGCACGTGGGGCTAATCGAGCCGCACATGAGCAATGGGACCGCGAGATCTATCACACACACACACACACACACCTATCCTATACGCACGTCCTTATGCAGAAAAACGGGGGGAAATGACGAGGGAGAGCTCCTCAGCCCTGCTGCTTAAACAGCCTTCGGAAAGCCTCCCTTCACATGTGCCACAGGAGCAGCCAGCAGGTTATTTCCCTGACAAGGAAACCAGCAAACACGCCAGATGCATTAAAATTCTTCAAAAGCTCATCTGACGGGGATAAACAAAAAAAAGGGGACAGCTTCTGCCAGCTTTTCTCGTGCTGGGACGGTCTGAAATAACAGTGTGCATTATGCCTGGCGTTATTGCCTGCCAACCCACACGAATCAAAGACCTCATTGTGTGGATTACCTCGTTAATCTGTTGATGCCATTGAGTAGTATTGCAGGTGTTAATGTGCCAGATTCTCTCTCTCTCTCTCTCTCTCTCTCTCTCTCTCTCTCTCTCTTCTCTTCTCTTCTCTTCTCTTATTTGGGAGGTGTAGCGTTAGGTTGGTAATCTGCTTTAAATGCTTTCTGGGGAATGAGACACGCTGAAACGCCGCCAAGAGAACTCTGCTATTTTAAAGAGCTTTCTCTTAATACAGCACACAGGGGCCTGACTGACTGACTGACTGACTGACTGACTGACTGACTGACTGACTGACTGAGGCTGCTGCGCCGAAGCCACGGGGAAGAGCTAGCGAGCTACACGCCACTTGTTGAAATATACGACCGTGTGAATAATGAAAGAGGAAGAGGGAAGCGATATTGCTAGAGCAGTCCCACAATGACATCCATCACAGCGATGCCTCGTCGCTCTTCTTCCTCTGTTTCCTTTTGCAAAAAAAAAAAAACGCCAAAGTCGTGTCTTTTTGGAGGAACTAACCAAAGCTCTGAGCTGATTTTAGAGGTGAACTCCTAAGCCAAAAGAGAGAGAGAGAGAGAGAGCTAAAGAGACAGAGAGAGAGAAAGACAGAGGGAAAGGGACAGAAAGAGAGGTAATCCTCCCTTTTTTCTGCTCCCCAGGGTGGTCTCTTCATCCAGGGCCTCAAAGAGGGACCGAATACACCTCCCCGCTACAATGGAGGGGACCCACAGGGGCTATTGCTATCTGTGTGTGTATGTGTGTGTAAGTGTGTGTGTGTGTGTGTGTGTGTGTGGGTGCAGCTTTAAGCAGGCCTTTGAGTGGCCTAATTGCATTGGAATACAGCAGTCTGAGAGCTGGCTCAGATCACGGCGGGCTGCTCGAGGGGTTAGCGCCCGCACCTCGACAGCCACACTCAGCAAAAGAGCCCCGGCACAATGCACACAATTAATGCTCTCCCTCTCGTTAACTCGCTCCCCACTTTTTGTCCTCTTCTACTTTTCTCTCATTCTCCCTCCTTCTCACCCCCTATATCTTAGCCTCTCTCCTCTCTTGTCCCCCCCCCCTCCCGACCCAGTATGTAGTCACTCACCCACTGTATTAATCCTCCCATACAGACTGTCAATCTCCCTCCCTTTGATGCACGCAGCAATTACAGTAAGGCTGAAAATGCGTGGGTCGGCTCTCGTTATGTAAGACTTGAGCAGAGCACGCACGAGAATTATTGATATCTGAACGGCTTATTGGAAATAAAACAACAAAATCTCTGTTATTCCACAGCAGCGTGAAGTGAAGTATTAAATATGTTATGTTTCATATGTCTTGTATGTATATATTCTGCACTCTAACTACTTTGTTATAACCCAGGATATCTTTAATTTTGAGGATACCATCTTGTAGATGAAAGGAGTATTGGTTTGGTCTTTTGATTTTTTAATTTTTTGTATCTGAGTGAGGCAAAGTTGTGGTAGATGCAAAAAAATAAAAAATAATAAAAACATCCAGTTAGTAATAACTGTTCCCTAAAGATGCGACTGTAATAAACCAATAATGCTCTGACAGGGACTATTTTGTGTCTTGGAAGCACTAAACGCTAAATTGTTAAACATCTTATTGTACCTCATTGGATTATATCTCCTATTGTAATAGTGCAGATATCATAACAATATTTAATAGAGCAAATACCTATCCATTTAGTTTATTAGAGAGGAAACAATTAGTTGATTGACAGAATTTATCTGCACCAATTTTAATATTTAAGTCATTGTTTAGGTCTAAGATTCTGGTTGATGTATGATATGACGTGTCATTTTTTGGGGGGACTGAGCATTTTAAAGAGCCCCTCCAGACATGTTTTAGAATAAAAATACTGCTCTTGGAATAATAAGTGGTGTCCCATATGTTTTCTTTCCAAACACAAAAAACATTGAATTACCTCGTTAAGAAATCTCAAAATTACATCTAGTCTTTCTCCATCCAAAAGCTAAAAAATATATGCCAATTTTTTTATTTGTAAGCTTTACCAAGAGAATTAGACACTTCACTGAAAAGTCTGCTCTCACTGTCAATCAGGGCTGTTGAGTCCAAGACAAGTCCAAGACCAAGACTAGTCAAGTCCAAGACAAGACCGAGTCCACAGAGGTTGGAGTCTAAGACAAGACCGACAAGGTCTTGTGCATGACAGTATCAAAACAATCCTTTTGGGTTTCACTTTCCCTTCAATATTATTATCAACATAATAGAGACACCTGGACTCGGTCGAGACCAAAAGCCCAAAAGCCATATCTGGCAAGACCAGTGGCCGAGACCGAGACAAGCCCAAGTCCAAATACTAGCGATTGGGAGACAAGTCCGAGACCATAAAAAAAACGGTCTTGAGTCCGGATTCAAGTCCAAAACTGGACTCGAGTACTAGAGCCCTGGTGTCAATGTTTCAGAGGATTCGTGTTATTACATCACTTTTGCATAAATTGCGTACCTGGACCGTGATTGGCTTCAAACTAGTTGTGATGTCACAAAATTCCGCTCCAACATCTAGGTGTTAAACTGAGATTCAAGCTACAGGAGCTATGTATATTATGTTTGGTTATGGTTCACAGTTTTCACCTTTAACATAACGTAGGACGCCATGGGGGTTGGTCTGACAATAATCAGTCTTTCTATACACCTGTGCACCTGCATGGCGGGGGCTAGAGAGAAGGGGTGGCATTGGGTTTTGGGGCTTTTGGGTCTCTGTTGACCCCAGACCGAAGTTTTATGGCAGTTTTCATCATGCAGCATTTTTCCTGCATTGTGATTTAGTTTCTTGGGGTCTTTTTTGTAAAAATTGATGTTTTTTCCCTTTTTTCAACACTTTTGACGCTTTTTTGAAAGTTTGCCACTTTTTTGGACGTTTTCAACGCTTTGTAAGTAACTTATTAACTTTAGTTTTACCGTTATTTATGGAATTTAAGATCAATAAAACTCATTTATTGGAAATTACACCTAATGTTTGAGTTAGAAAAGCAGAATTAGGAATTATAGAGACTAAAATTAAAGGAATGGATGTTGATGGATAATCACAGACTGGAATATGTCAACTTTTACTCAATACTATTTCAAAAACACTTCAATTTTTTTCCAAATGCTATAAAATGGAATAAGACACCCTAAAATGGATGAAAATAGAGATGTGTACTCGCCAAAGAGCGTTGTGTGGCATTAATTATGTTATTTTTGGGAATTAAAAAGAACATTGACAAAGAAAAACAGCTTGATTTGACCCAAAGACAACATGAGGGTTCATGTTTTGTTTTTTTCCACTTTCAAATGGACAATAAATCTTTAAAAGTATATCTCAGAGTGGATGTGAATTATTCTAACGGCACATCATACAGGCCATTGTTCCCCGAGTCTTATGACGGTTGCAAAGAAGTCGCTACACAACATGAGTTCAGAGAAACTTTGAGATAAAAACGAGCCAAATAACAATAAGTGAAACACATTTTCGACTGGAGGGGGACTTTAAAGGGGGTCATCTCGGGTTCTGGGAAATATTGCCTGGCAATGTTTGCAGATTTTATGATTAATTTGGTCATTTTGCAAGGCTTTTTGTATAGCACCCCATAACAAATGGACTATATTTCTGTTTCAGGGTTGAGAACATAAGTTAGTCTATCTTTGTACCACAGTAGACAGTGGACAGTTCCTTATATGAGTTCATTTAGTATGATAGCAGCCTCTTTACCACTTGTTCGGACTCAACTGTCCCTGTCTTTAAATGGGGCTCATTGGACTGTGTGTGTGCAACAATCGATAAATTAAAAAAAATACATCATATCCAACCAGCCCCTCCTTTTGATTTTCTTTATTACACGAGCCGTGTCTTAATAAAATCTAATTATTTCCGCTCGCAGGATGCTTTCTGGTGAGAAATTGGCAGAGGGATGTGAGCTGATGTATGGGGGGACTGTCGCCTAATTAAAGCGTTAGAAATTGAATCCTTACAGCACACGGGTCATATAATTATCCTACTGTTAATTTAACGCTTACATTCTCGGGCTGTTCGTTTTTATTCCCTTAAATGTAGTTTGGCCGCGACCGTCGGTGCTCAGCGCTGTGTTTTTACTGTACGAGAGGAGCCGCGTGGCCCCTAACATTGGCCCCTCTGAGTGATTGAATAACTGAGGACCCTGCAGTCCAAATAACACGGCTCGCATCATTTATGCATTGTTAAGCCATGTAATTGAAACGAGCCATAGTTTGCATATTACACCATTAAAATAATGTGCTTTGCGTTTCTCCCAACACGACTAGTTAAGCCTGTGTGGCGATGTGGTAATTCCTTGAATTACAGCCTAATTACCGCAATGTTCTTTTGATTTGGCCGATTTCAATGTTACGCCACAATAATGTTCAATATTACCAGAATGAATTACCGAGCCGTGCCTGGAAACTTTTCCTCGTATGACTTAAATCCTGGCGGCTTGTTGTTCCATCAGTGCAGCTGGATTCACATCCATAAAGGATTATTAGCCTATGAAATGAGATCCATTAAAGGCCCAATCCGTAAGACTTAATTGGAGAGCTTGAGTTATATACATGGATAATAAGCATTTCAGCATCTCAGCTGATCATCATAGGCTGGGTTTACATCACTGCTTACAGATATGTTTTTAATGCACACATGAAACATTGCAGAAGACACGCGCGTTAATAAGAAGTCATGAATATTTCCAATCTTATATTTAAAATGTTACACTTTGGTTGCAAGTTGGGCCTTCATATCCTATGCTTCATGTTTCATATCCTATGCTATCCTATGTTTGATATACACTTTTTTGCCCCTATGTTGCAAGATGGTTACATTTGATATTTGCTTCATGTTTAATAGTAACCTCAGAGATAAAGAGTGTCTATTTTAGCCAGTTAAGCAGCATCAATGCAAAATAAAAGTTGAAGAACAACTTAAATCAGTGTCATCAAAATCCATTTCAGGTCCCATAAAGCAGGGCTAGACCACATTTTGTAATTAGCACATGCCCTTTGTTGTGTGTTCCTGTATCTCACACACACCTCCGTCTGTACACACGCCATGTGTCCTCGTGTGAACCTTCCGAATAAATTAACACGGGTAACAATGATTTGCGGGTATGCGTATTCAGCGTAGACTTTTTCTGTTTATTACTGCACAGTTTGAATATTTTTGGGTGAAAATATTTCTTTGATAATTGCTTTTCTCATTGCCTTTTAATTTTACTGCTAGGTCCAAGTTATTTAATAAAAAAATGTAATTAGAGTTTGAGTCATTTGCATAGTAGAAGTTATAAATTGTCTCCATTGATTTATAGGTTTAATTTGTGGCCAGTATGTTACACTTTATTTCTGGTGGATTGAATTGTTTATAGGGCCATACAACAACCAAAAGTGCTTTTTAATTGCATCTATACAGTAGGAATTATTAATACCTTCTAGTATTCAAAATTAAGGGACTGTAACAGAAGTTAGCAAGTTGAAATATACTTCTGCCAAGCAACATTTTGGAAGTTTGGTTTGAAATTTCTTTTTTTTCCCACCCAGTTTGCTTTATCTCACTGCAGTGTGAGGACAGACATAATCTCTCTCATCTTTTTCACTTCTTCTAGTCCTTTCTCTCTCTCTCTCTCGCTCTCTCTCTCTCTGGGCCCTGTGCTCTTTACCCCTCCCTCCTTTATCCCTGCAAAGGCTTTGTCACCACAGCAGAGAGCCTCTCTAAATAGAAGCCTTTAGATAGTCTAGGAACATGGAGGGTGTGTGTGTGTGTGTGTGTGTGTGTGTGTGTGTGTGTGGGGGGGGGGGGGGGGGGGGGTGGCAGCAGTGACGCGACTGCTGTTGTTTCATTTACCTCTCCCTATGGCAACCAGCAGCGGTCGGCCAGGAATGTCCCCTCTCTGGACAAAGTCCTGGTCCCTGAAGCTGACACTTGGGGGACGACAGCTGGGACGGGATGGAAAACTGCCCTCCCTTGCCCCGGGACCCGAGGCCTGAGTCTGGACTGAATCCTGCTCTTCACTTAGGTCTAGTCTCACTTTACTGGGTGATGAGCAGCCAGAGGAGCTTTTCACACACTATTACCTCTAAAATAGTTGTAAAGAGCTGAGAGTAACTTTGAAATCTCTTTTGGGGGACGTGAAGAATCCTTTAAAGGCTTTTAATACAGTTCCACATGTTCTAAGGAGCCCACATGGATCCTTTACAGTCCTGTAAACAGCCATTCATGCTTCCAATACAATTTGGGGACCATATGAATGGTGTGTTTCAATGTTTAAGTCATTCAAGCTATATATAGAACCTAAACTTCAGTCCAATGACCCTCCTATCCTGAGTGTAGC
>NC_048412.1:2395683-2396304 GCF_013103735.1 Etheostoma cragini | reverse complement strand
CCCCCCCCCCCCCCCCAATGCTGGCTTGTTAATTCACTTTACAGGCTGCTGGGACACAAAAGTGGATTTACTCTACTTTATGGGCTGTTCAAAGTTGTCAAGTCAAGACATATGAATTTACATTTACAAGCCTTCACTGCACTTCCATCTTTATAAACACTGATGAACGTTGGTCAAATTGCAGCAGTCTGTCATTAATGGCTTCGATAAGCAGTGGTTTGAAATAGCAGCAGGAACATAATGGATGCAATCCAACATGGGTATTTTATAATAATCGGTGTCCATAACTATACAAACTTTTTCTGGAATGCTCTTAGGACGGAGGAGGTCTACAACGAGGTCCAACGCTCGCTTTCACTCACATCTGAATCCAACTCATTCACTTTTAACACAAGACTTTTTTTCTAATAAAATCGATGTGATTGAAACAGGCCTGAGCTTTTTCATTTACCAGATATCTCACTTGTTTTTTTATAACAAGCTAGCATGTTATACAAAATATCTACTGTATACATATATGTGTGTGTGTTTGTTATTGAGAGGTAAGGCATGGTGAGTTGTAGGATATATATATATAGATAGATATATATAGATATATATATATATATATATATATATATA
>NC_048412.1:2393219-2395583 GCF_013103735.1 Etheostoma cragini | reverse complement strand
TATATATGTGTGTGTGCGCACAAAAAACCGACATTAAAATACATAGACCTACAACGTCAAACATGAAGCAGACAGAGCTTGTTTGCACATGTAATATACATATTTCATTTGAAATCTAGCAATATTTGCTGCTGCAGTGAAAAGCTTTACATCGCCTAATTAAATTAGGATTTTACACACACGCCTCCATAATAACATTTAATATAATAAATGTGCTGAGAATTACAGTCAACGAATAACAACATTTATCCCATATCCTAGACGACAGAGCTTTGGTATTAATCTTGGTTAACGCCCCGGTCCCCTGGATCTGAACTACCCTGAGCCTGAACATCATTATCAAAGTAAATCCACTGTATCTTACAGTTGCACTGCTGATCCCGGCGCTCCGTCTCCCCATGCTGCACTCCGGCTCTCCGCATCCGCGGCAGCCTCAACTCGCACCTCCAACAAAGACAGCAGTGTTTGGTGAGACTTCCCCGCAGCCAATCACCGCGTCGTTGCCCTTGGTTACCACGTCCATCATGCTTTGGCGTCCAATGAGCGGCGGAGGCGTGGCGGAGTCCAGGTGCGCCTCTGCGTCCACTTGGCAGATCGCCTGAGAGCCGCCTGTGGGCAGGAGAGGATCTGTCAAATGCGAGCTTCCTTTAATCAGAGCGACCAGTCCGGCTCCGAGAGTCATGGCGACCGCAGCGTCTAACCACTACAACATCCTCACCTCCAGCGCATCCATAGTGCACTCGGAGCCCGGCAGCATGCAGCAAGCCACAGCGTACCGGGACGCGCAAAGCCTGTTGCAGAGCGACTACCCGCTGCAGAGCAACAGCCACACGCTCAGCCACGCACACCAGTGGATCACGGCGCTGTCCCACGGAGAGGGAGCCCCGTGGTCCTCCAGCCCGCTCGGCGCGGACCAGGACATCAAACCCTCGGTGCAGGGCGCCAGGGACGAGATGCACAACTCCAGCAGCAACCTGCAGCACCAGTCGCGGCCCCACCTGGTGCACCAGACGCACGGGAACCACCACGACGGCCGGGCGTGGAGAACCACCACCGCGGCGCACATACCGAGCATGGCCACTACGAACGGCCAAAGCCTTATCTACTCCCAGCCGGGCTTCGGCGTCAACGGGCTGATCCCGGGCAGCGGGCAGGGGATGCACCACCACAACCTAAGAGACAGCCACGACGAGCACCACAGCCCGCACCTCAGCGATCACGGCCACCCTCCGTCCCAGCATCAGCACCAGCACCGGCAGCAGAGCCACCACGACCACTCGGACGAGGATACGCCGACCTCGGACGACCTGGAGCAGTTCGCCAAGCAGTTTAAGCAGCGGAGGATCAAGCTGGGCTTCACGCAGGCGGACGTGGGACTCGCCCTGGGGACCCTGTACGGAAATGTGTTTTCCCAGACCACCATATGCAGGTTTGAGGCCCTGCAGCTCAGCTTCAAAAACATGTGCAAGCTGAAGCCTCTGTTGAACAAGTGGTTGGAGGAGGCGGACTCGACCTCGGGAAGCCCGACCAGCCTGGACAAAATCGCGGCGCAGGGGAGGAAAAGGAAAAAACGGACTTCAATCGAGGTAAGCGTAAAGGGAGCTTTGGAGAGCCATTTTTTGAAGTGTCCTAAACCGGCAGCGTCGGAAATAATTGGCCTGGCGGACAGTCTGCACCTGGAGAAAGAAGTGGTCAGGGTTTGGTTTTGTAACAGGAGACAGAAGGAGAAACGCATGACCCCTCCCGGAGGAGCTCTGCCGGGGAGCGAGGATGTGTACGGGGACACGCCGCCGCACCACGGGGTCCAGACCCCGGTCCAATGAACTCTGCTGGAGCGCGCTTCCAGGACACATTTCTCCTTTTTATTTATCCCCAAGGTTATATATAAACCACTGAACTATGAGACGCTATAGTGGGTGTTTTATGTATAATAGATTGCAGTGAGTACTCACACAATATCTGCAGTGAATATCTGAGGATTGGGAAATGAGTGAGGGGAGGACAGGACATTTTGGTTTTCCTCTCCCAGGCAGAGCTAACGGAACATAAGCCTGCGTTGCGTTCTCCGAGGATACATGCCCAGCACTGTGACTCCAGTCGACGCAAGGTTTCAAGGTGTAGCCCCCATTGTGTTGAAATTATACTTGAAAAAGAAGAAGAGGGCAGGGTTCGGTAGGAGGGACACCTTGGTTTTAGACACAAAAACAACCCCATAGCTGAATGGTTTTCCATTCGCCACTTTTATATCAAAAAAAATGTTGATTTTCTTCTTCCTGTGCGTAAAAGGGAAAGCAAATACAAAGGCGTTTAGTTTTGTAGCCCTACATTGTGCGTCCAGCAGTGATGGGGGGGGGGGGGGGGGGG
>NC_048412.1:2391645-2393119 GCF_013103735.1 Etheostoma cragini | reverse complement strand
CACACACACACACACAAACACACAGCTTTAGGAAAGGCTCCGTGGCGATTGATTGGATTATCTGGCACTTTTCCACAACAGGATGGGTTATATAGATATAGATATAGATGTAGATATCTATACAGAAATTATACGTCACCAACTCTCTCTAACATTTGGATTTTTTGTAAATATTGTATAACTTTAAGAAGTCATCTCTCTTTTTTTCCCGTTTTTCTTTCTTCACTGGGGCACTTTTTGGGGGGATTTTATGTTTTTAAAAACAGACCGCGTGAGTTTTTAAGAAAAAGAAAAAGAAAAAAAATAGAACTCATCCATCCCAGCCTACCTACCTACTGCCTTGTATCTGTGTGCTATTTAAAGTTGATTTGGTTGCCGACATTATGCTCCTTTACGGTCCAATATATTATTTCATGACGCGTTCTATTTTCAGTCTCAATATTATTATTATTATTACTTTTTTTAAATTAATGTGAAATCAATTGCATTGTTTGAATTGTCTAAGGACACCTTTCCTTGCCATTTGATGTCTGCTCTGAAATGACATTAGATTGTGTTTCAAGTCGAAATATAGCAATAGTGCTTCGAGGAGTGAATTTTGATTAATCGATTACCTTATTATAAACAATTTTCCACAATGAATCCGAGCTAGAGGATTGAAACGCAGCATCATGAGAAAAATAACATTAAGGCCTTTAGAATTCTCCCCCAAAACACATTTTAGTGACATTCCAAAAATTGCAGCATATGATCAAAATTATCATTATTATAATGATTATTATTATTTGTATTATTATTATTCACAAGGTGTCATTTGAATATGTTTGTGAGCTCGTTGCCATGCATTTCCTTTCAGCCATTTTGTTCCTCTTCCTCTTTATTGCGCGTGGACATTTTTTTTATTTTATTATTCAGCATTGTTAATGAGAATGTAATTTATTATACGATTTTTTTCTTCTTTTTTTTTCTTTTATAGATGACACAAAGTGCGAGATATATATGAAATGCCACCGAAGAGGCTTTTGTTTTGTAGGGAAGAAGAAAGACATATTTTTTTATTTTTTTTATTTTTTTTATTGTTTATTTTTTTCAGCGGGATTGCCACAGCCTAAAACCGTCACAGCTAAATTTATTTACATCTTTTCTCCGTACAGTAGCTTGCTTTTCGCTTTATGCAAAAACAGATACCCAGGGACCTTTTTTGTTTTTTTTAAAAAAAAATTTTTGTTCTCCTGTCATGTTGAAACATCCTTTTCTTTTTCTCCTGCAAAAAAAAAACAACGCACAGAAACCACCATGGCATCGAAATCTCTCCTCAGTAGCTTTAATGAATCGATCCCCTCATAATTCACTGGAAAATTCAAGTTGTGGGATGTAGACCTGTAGCAATCCGACGCTGTTCTCTTGTCCTTTTGTTTAATTGCTTGCTTTGTTTTTATGTTTTATGTTGTTTTTTTTTGTGGGGGGGGGGGGG
>NC_048412.1:2389129-2391443 GCF_013103735.1 Etheostoma cragini | reverse complement strand
TTTTTTCCCCCCCCCCCCCCCCTTTCCTTTAAATCCAGCAAACCAAGACTGCTGCTGTGAGTTCACTATCTGCCTGACATCTGTGGTGTTTCAAAAAAAAGAAAAATAATAATCATAATAATACGCGTCTTGCTCTGAGCTAATTGGTTTGGGGGAAATTCATGGTTGAGAGAAAATCAGGCTTGATGAATGGAAGATTGGGAGCAGAGGATGTGTTGTGTCTGCCCCAGGCTGCTTTCAAATCGACTGGGTTTGGCTGGGAGACGCACCGCTTCCACCTGAAAGGATTACATTAGGGGGTCCGAGGACCGGTAGTGGTCTTCCGGAGGTCCAACGTGGTCATATTTTCATTTCACTGCTCTGTTTTTATTTGGAGCTAGAGGTTGTTGCACACTCACACTGTTGTGAAATAAGAAAAAAAAGAAGATATGTCTCATATGGTGTAAAAACAAAGATTTGTATAGGGTTGCGGAATATAGAGAAAATCAAATATCACGGTATTCTAAACCAAGTACCTCGATATTGCGACGATATTGTATGGTTGACTATTGGTGCTTTAACAAAATGTTATTTAAACAATGAGATTTTTGATAAATAATCACCAGAAATGATTTAATGATTACATGGCATCATTTTACTGTGATGCAGCCTTTAAACCCAGGACACCTAACATATTACGATGTTGCAATATATCCAAAATCTAAGACGATATATCGCCATATCAATACAACATCGATATATTGCCCAGCTCGATTTTTAGCATTTAAAAACACACAGTCCCTAAACTTCACATACTTGTTTTATTCACCCTCATTTCACTGTTCCTGGTCTGAGATTCCTTTTTTTCTGTGTCCCAACACATTAATCTCGATTACTTTAAGATGAAGGTTTGAACGACCCAGACTTTGAACGCATCATAGGTTGCGAGACTTGAAAACAGGTTTCCTGTATTTAAACACAACTCATGTTTTTTTTTAATTTGTCCCATCAAAACAAAAGGTCCTAGATGGATGGATTTAAAAAAAAAGTGCTTACCAGAAAACACTCTAACATTTTTGTAGGGATGTGTAGGACAGTGATATTGACAGCGTGACCCTGATGATATTCTCATATTCACTGTGCTGTGTCATTTCTCTATAATATTCCCACAGAAACCTGTGTGATGTGGTATTTTGTGCGTGCATCTCTCTAAATCGGATGACTCCATTTCATTTGGAAGGTGACAGCTCAAATGCAAAGACGCACTTTCCCTGCCACGTCTTGCTTAACTCCAAAAAATGCAACGTAATGTAAAATGTATTGCCCTCTGTGGTTGTCATAATAATATTAATGACAATCGGTTTCTTCTGCATTTCACTCCACATAGCTTGATGTGTGCAGCAGCGTAAACAGATGGATGGATGAGTGAGATCGAATTGGAGGATCGAATAGGAATCTATAGCTAATCGGTTATCGATGGCGTTGACCGATTAATCTGTAATATACGTAACAGATCTCCTTACTGCTATGGGCTAATTCCTGTTGTGTTTTTTAGTGGGATGTCTGCTACAGATGTTATTTATTTTGATTTTTATGGACAGAATCATGACATAAAAGTCTTTGCGTTATGAAAAATGAGCCGTAATATTTCCAGTGGAGGGGAGTCCGTGTTTCTTTATTCTAAAGTGAATTTGCACTGACCTTTTTGGACTGTTCAATCAACGGCCATATGGTTAATCAACTTCTATATGGGATATTGAGCCCAGTGGATATTATCCCTCTGAGATGCAGTAGCCTATACGTGACAGGTCGCGAGCCCAATACTTAGGGAAATAAAAGATGTCCCTGTCTGCATTAGCTATCATCTCTCGCCGTTTGACCTGCCATTTAGATGCCTGGCACGAAACGACACCCGGAAATAAAGCCTTCTCTCTTCTGATCTCTGAAGTAGACTTTTGTGGAGCCCAGTAATCAACAAAAAAAAAAAGAAGTGCGCCCTCGTGCCCTTCATCCGCTCTCTAGCAGATGCAATTAATAGCTCGTCGCGTTAATTACACCTTCCTTTTTATTTAGGTGACTTGAAATTTCCCATTAGGCTCCCGGGGAAGCACATCCACACACACACATACATACACACACACACACACACACACACACACACGCACACACACCACTGTTGTGGTGCTGAGCTGTGGAGAAACAGGGGGATGCTCGGTGTTCTAGCGCCATCTAGCGACGGCAGCATTCACACGTTCATTCAACCTTTATTTCTTAGAGAGAGAGAGAGAGAGAGAGAGAGAGAGAGAGAGAGAGAGAGAGAGAGAGAGAGAGAGAG
>NC_048412.1:2376463-2389119 GCF_013103735.1 Etheostoma cragini | reverse complement strand
AGAGCGAGAGTGAGAGAGAGAGAGAGAGAGAGAGAGAGAGATCATCTCCTTGGCAATGTCATCGAGTCAGATTACTAAAAGAAAAAAACAGAACAACAACACAGAAAATGCAATGTAAGAGACACAGAAAGACAATAAAACATGCAGAATTGGAAAAATGTTAAGAAATCACAACCATGTGAAGCAGTTACAAGTGGAAGTTTGCTGGTTTAAAACCAGATTTCAATGAACAATATTTGGAATTGAGGGGTTGGAATGTGTTCCAGGAGTCTGAAAGTGACGTCTGCTGAGTGTCTGTAAGGGCTGGGTCAAAAAAAATCTATTACATATTAAAATATAGGCCATGAGAAGTCATAACCTTGCAGAAATATGTAATATGAATTGAGGTTTGTTGTCAGATGGAGATGTAGAAGCATTGGGTCATTTTATAATAAATGTGAGAAAGTTAGCGGAGGATAACAAGACTAGTCAGTTTCCTTATTAGGATTGTTATATTAGAATATTAAAAAATAGCATACAATAAGGTCAGTGTAATAGGTCTTTGGAGAACTAAATCACACTTGCTCATACTTTGTGCAACACACACACACACACACACACACACACACACACACGACCTTCAGTCCCCGTAGATCCTACTAGAGGGTTGTTTTTACAGGGGAAATTATTCACATTTAAATGTTGATTTTAATAATGTATTTAGCTCCTCCATTTACAATAAATTAGACTTTCAAGTATCTAGATACCTTTATTGAAATTTAATTGTGATAAAACACAGTTATAGTAACACATATCTGGTTTTATGAACCAGAGCAAAGTGTAAAACTCAAGAAATTAAATAGCTTACATATAACATGGACATGAAACATATAGGCCTATTCAAAATGAATAAGTAAATAAATAAATAAATAATGGATGTGAAAAACAAGTCAAATGTTGTTGATAGAACTAGATCAGACTTGCTCATCGAGCAATTTTTTAGGGTGATGGATTATTATTAATATTATCATTATTGTAATTTGTTATCATTATTGTTATTATTATTATATAAACTTGACTCTGTTAACTCATTGTTATTACTGTTAGTTCTAGGCATTTGTGGACCCTGGGCTGTCTACAGAGGCCACGTTTTTACAGTGTGTTCTGGGGACAGGCAGCTAGCAGATAGTGAGGAGATGTTTTTTACAGTGTGTCCAGGGAACAGGCAGCTAGCAGATAGTGAGGAGATGTTTTTTTTTCTTACAGTGTGTTTGGGGACAGGCAGCTGGCAGATGGGGAGGAGATGCTTTTTACAGTGTTTTCTGGGGACAGGCAGCTACCAGATAGTGAGGAAATGTTTTTTATTGTGTCTTCAGGGACAGGCAGCTAGCAGATAGTGAGAAGATGTTTTTTACAGTGTGTCCGAGGGACAGGCAGCTAGCAGATAGTGAGGAGATATTTTTTACAGTGTGTTCGAGGGACAGGCAGCTAGCAGAGAGTGAGGAGATGTTTTTTACAGTGTGTTCGAGGGACAGGCAGCTAGCAGAGAGTGAGGAGATGTTTGCTGTATGTGACAAAAAAACGCGTGACATCGCTTACAGCACCTTTAATGTTATTACTAACACCTGACGTTTTAATAGACTAAACAACTCCATGAAAAAATTACGACATGAAATGTTTGGTTAGTCGCAGCCCCAGAGTCAACAGTCAAACTGTAGCTGTATCAAGATCATCACAATAAGCAACTGGTTTGCTGATACACAAAAGGTGTGCTGGTTTTACACACCTTTTTACCAAACTCAATATCTCAGCCTTGCAGATGTGTGAGTATTGTTGCAAAGTGCTGCTGAGAAAACCAAAAGCTGAATGTTAAAAGGACACCTCAGCCTGTAAAGCCCGCCCAGGCAAGCTGGCAGAAGCACGCAGGCTATCAGCTTGATCACTTTCAAGTGTTTATATTCACAGTTTCACCAGGATTACTACTCTTACCCTTTTTCTCCGTATCCATCTGACATTTAAAGGTGCACTATGAGTTCCTGGATGGTTTCAGCGCAATTTCATTTTTGTCTCAAATGGTAGGCATCTCCCCTTGATCCGCTAGCTGCCTGCCCCCCTGAATACACTGTAACAAAGCCCGGTCTTGGGAGACAACACGGGGTTGTGCAAGTAAAAAAAGACACTAAGGACACAGGATAGGCACCAAAACACAAAAAAACACTCCAGCCAGTCACTAACAAGAAGGTTGGGGAAAGGGTTGGGGTAGTGACAGTAAGTCAGTTAGTCACAAGGGGGTAAGCCTCTCCTTTCTAAGCGTAGCTCCTGTGGCGCCATTTTTGATGCCAATAAGCCATCCCCTGCTGTTAGCATCCCATTGACTCCCATTCATTTTGGCACCACTTTGACAGCAAATAACTTTACAGCTGAAGCGTTCAAAGATTCTATTTTCTCTGTACAACAATGTGTAAAAGGCTCCGTTACCTTGTATCTCACGTAATGGCTCAGAAGCAGTCAATTTTGAAAAAAAAGGCTAACGGTTGCGTCATTCCCGCAACTTACTGTAGCATAGTAAAGGAATCACCGTGTTGTCAGGAGAAGTTTGCAGAGTTTGGACTTCCATCAGCTGTTTTGGTTCAATTACTAACGTTAACTATCATGTTAGTTAGCAATAATTGGCCTGTGTCTATGTTATCTCCTAACATATACTTACGCTCTCCGTCTCTGCTGATTGGGAATGATTGAGATTTCTCTTGCACAGCTACCAGAAGACTTACAACTTTCAGACAGGCTTCCCACGTCACATCTACGTCTTCAAGCTCAGTTGGAGGCTGCGCAGTAACGCTCAGCATCACCGGAAAAGAGCTTCTAATGGACTTCACTGGTCTCCGTCCAGAGCAACGGGACCTGTTGGTCCATTTCTTTAACTGTCTATGGTTATGCATGACAGTTCCAGAAACATGGGGGGAGGGGCGAGCTTGCTCTGTTTTGTTTTGCATGCACTTGGAACAGAAGTGACGTCATGCAGGAACTCATAGGGCACCTTTAAAAAGGCCTCCTCTGTGAGGACACCTGTTTTATTCCGTCACTAAAAAAATAAAATAAAAAGAGAGAGAAATGAATGTGTCACTGAACAACAGGCAGCTATTTCCCTGTCTGTCTGAAGGAACTACATTAACACATTGTCTTACTCAGATCACATAATGTCATTTAACATAACGTTTCAATATCATTTCAACAACAACAAAAAGCTTTATTTACCCAGAGATCTTAATCTGTCTTTGCACCGAGTGTCAAACATCATGTCCATCTCTGAATCTTCTGTGGAGATGAAACCGCCGTCAATCACTCATTCAATCTGTCTTCCTCTCTTTCTCCCCCCGCCCCCCCCCCTTCTTCCACCCTCATCACACAGATAACAGTGATACAAGCTCATGAGCAGAACATAATTCCCCCGTTTGACATTGTTGTTCTTCAATCCCGCTTAGATGCATCACAGCTAATTACACTTTGCACACTTAAGTACACAAATGCACGCGTGCGTTCATTTGTAAACGAGTTATTGTTTAATTATAACTTCACATGAACTTTGCTGATCAGTGGGGCGAATCGTGTCTTCCCTTCAGCGCATAATTATTCAGGCTATAATTGCTCGGCCTGTTTGTGAAACATGCTTGTCTCTGAGCGAGGCCATCCCACACAGCGTCTGTGCCATATCCTCTTGGGCAACGGCCATGAGCCTCTAAACGCCTCTGGTAAAGGCTGCTGGGAGAACAGGAAGCTTTAGATGGACAGCGGTCAGTGGTGGAAGAAGTATCAGCTCCTTTACTTGACACTGAAAACACACTGTTACAAATATAATTCCTGCATTGAAAATGTTACTTAAGTAAAAGTATGTAAAAGTATCCATCCACTTCATCCGCTTATCCGGTATTGGGTCGCGGAAGCAGCAGCTCCAGCAGTATCAAAGTATCCATTGTAAGTATGTAAGTATCCATCCATCCATCCAAATATCATCAGGGAAATGTAATTAAAGTCATGACCCTCATGTTGTCTTCGGGTCAAGTTTGACCCGTTTTCAAAGTTTTTTTTTTAATATCTGAAATAAAGGAAGTCAAAATAAGGGTGAAAAAGGTTGGAAAAAGTAGCAAAATCAATGGAAAAAAAGAAGAAAAAAAAGAAAACTTCACAAAAAAAGCAACAAATACGTTCACATAAGGGGAACAATGTTTTTCATGGAAACACAAGGGTTAAAAAAAAAGAAGTGTTCTGTGTTCAATCGGCTGATTATCTCAACTTGACTTTGGCCGTTACATTGTTGGGTAGTTTAATTTATAATAAAACAATGTCTTTTATAAACTGCATGTGTTTTGTGTGTAAAAATCTTAATTTGTAAAGTAACTACTAACTAAAGCTGTTAAAGCAGAACATTTCTCTCTGAAATGTAGCTCATGTTAGTTCTTAAGGACAGTACTTGAGTAAATGTCCTTAGTTACATTCCACCAGTTGTTTACAAGTAACAAAGATAATCTACTTCAAGTTAAAATGCACATGTAAACTTGACAAGACAACCAAAATTCTTAATTTAACGTGAATTTCTAACACATGTTAAGAAAAAAATGCAAGGTCTAAGTCTCTTGCTCTTTGGAGCTTTCATCTGCGTCCCATGATCTTGGTTGATGGATGGATCGGTTTGATCTGGTTCCATTTTAAGACATGCTAATGCTGTTTTATGCAAACTTCATTTCAATTCATCCATTCTTCCATTCATCCATCTTCATCCGCTTATCCGGTACCGGGTCGCGGGGGACCCCAAACTTCCCTTTCCCGAGCCACATCGACCAGCTCCGACTGGGGGATCCTGAGGCGTTCCCAGGCCAGGTTGGAGATATAATCCCTCCACCTAGTCCTGGGTCTTCCCTGAGGCCTCCTCTCAGCTGGACGTACCTGGACCACCTCTCAGGGAGGCCCCCATCCTTACCAGATGCCCGGACCAACTCAACTGGCTCCTTTCAACGTGAAGGAGCAGAGGCTCTAATCCTATCTTCTCTCAGATGACCGGGCTTCTCACCCTATATCTAAGGGAGACACTTGCTTGTACCCCTAACCCTAACTCAATTCAATTCAATTCAATTTTATTTATAGTATCAAATCATAACATTTAGTAGTTATCTCAAGACACTTTACAGATAGAGAAGGTCTAGACCACTCTCTGTAATTGACCCAACAATTCCAGTAATTCCCCCAACAGTAAGCATTTTGGAGGACTTGAAAATGAAAGATGATTCACTGCATATTACCTATTATAGAACATTATAAAAACATGAAACGCCATCTCATCACTATATATCACATAGAATACATGCATAAACAAACACATGAGAGCATAAAGTAGAATTCAAATACTTAAACTATTGTCAATAAAATCAAATAAAGTTCTGTGTATATAAACAATAATAAAGAGTATACAGCATTTACTTTCTTGTTTTCATTAGTTTCAAGGTATCAAGGTCTTTTAAAGAGAACTAGAAAATGCATTTCCTGTAGAATATGCTTGTGAACGCCGACAAGCTAAATTGCTAAAGCTAAACTGGATGGCTGGCAGAATTGCATTAAGAGAAGGGGAAGTAGTGAGAAAAGTTAGTAGTAGATGGTATAGTATGCCACCAAAAGCCGTAGTATAGTATGCAGCAAAAAGTGATAGTACAGTATGAAGGAAAAAGTCATAGTATGGTATGTCGGAAAAAGTTATAGTACAGTATGTAGGAAAAAGTCAAAGTATAGTATGTTGGAAAAAGTCATAGTATGGTATGTCAGAAAAAGTCATAGTATAGTATGCTGATAGAAAGTCAGAGAATAGTATATTAATTAGTTTGGTATAGTGGTTGAAAAGTATGCTGAAGTATAGTATGTTAAAAAAGGCATTGTGCAGTCTGTCAAAAAAAACATCATAAAAAAGTCCTAGTACTTTTTTTTTATGACTTCCGTCGACATACTTTAGGATTTTGAGGTTTTTCTACATCTTACATTAGACTCGATGTACTAAGTCAGTATGGTGGCAGTTCTGCAGTTCTGCAGCCCAACCAGAGGGTTGTTGTTTTGAATCTGTCTCGTTCCAGGCCATTTTTTTGTGGAGTTTGCTCTGACTGTTTTCGATGTATATACAGTACTATGACTTTTTAAATCAATGTACTATCCTATGACTATATTCGATGTACTATACTATGACTTTTTTGACTTTGTTCTATGTTCCAAACTATGACTGTTTTTCGATGTACTATAGTATGACTTTTTTGACTTTTCCAATGTACTATACAATGACTTTTTTCGACATACTATACTGTGACTTTTTTATGGTGTACTATTCTATGACTTTTTTGAATGTACTATACTTCGACTTTTTTTTGATGTACTATTCTATGACTTTTTTGACTTTTTTTCAATGTGCTATACTATGACTGTTTTTCGATGTACTATGCTATGATTTCTTTTCGATGTACTATACTATGACGTTTTTCAATATACTATACTATGTCTTTTTTCGATGTACTATTCTATGAATTTTTTCGATGTACTATACTGTGACTTTTTGGACTTTTTTCGATGTACTATGATTTGTTTTCAATGAACTATCCAATGACTTTTTTCGAGATACCCTACTCTGACTGTTTTTCGATGTACTAGCCAATTACTTTTTCGATGTCCTATAATATCACTTTTTTCGATGTACTATCCTATGACTCTTTTCGATGTACTATCCTATGACTTTTTTCGATGTACTTTACTATGACTTTTTTCGATGGACTATACTATGACTTTTTTGACTTTTTTCAAAGTACTATACTATGACTGTTTTTCGACATACTATACTGTGACTTTTTTTTGTGTACTATTCTATGACTTTTTTCCGATGTACTATTCTATGTCTTTTTGGACTTTTTTTTTGATGTACTATACTATGACTGTTTTTCAATGTACTATGCTATGATTTTTTTTCGATGTACAAGCCAATTACTTTTTCGATGTCCTATAATAGGACTTTTTCAATGTACTATCCTATGACTTTTTTCGATGTACTATCCTATGACTTTTTTCAATGTACTTTACTATGACTTTTGTCGATTGACTGTACTATAACTTTTTTGACTTTTTTCGATGTACTATACTTTGACTGTTTTCGATGTACTATACTATGACTTTTTTAATGTACTATCCTATGACTTTTTTCGATGTACTAGACTCTACCTTTTTTTACTTTTTTTATGTACTATACTTGGACTGTTTTTCGATGTACTGGACTATGACTTTTTTCGACATACCATACTCTGTTTTTTGATGTACTATACTATGACTGTTTCCGATGTACTATACCATGACCTTTTTCGACATACTAAGACTTTCCAATGTACTATACTATGACTTTTTTCAACAAACTATGACTTTTTTTTGATGTACTATACTATGACTTTCTTCCAATGTACTATCCTTCGATGTACTATGCTGGCTTTTTTTGACATACAAGTTATAGTATGTCAAAAAAGCCATAGTATTATTTTTGGGAAAAAATCAATGAATAGTATGTTGAAAAAAGCCTTAGTATAGTATGTGGAAAAAAAGCCATCGTATAGTATGTCAAAAAGTGAAAAAATAGCCATAGTGTAGTGCGTGGAAAACAGCCATAGTATATTGTGTCCAAAAAGTGAAAAAATAGCCATAGTATGGTATGTTAAAAAAAAACTATTGTAGTATGTCAAAAAAGTGAGAAAAAAAAACACAGTATAGTATGCCAGAAAAAGTCATAGTTTAGCATGTCAAAAAAAGTGAAAAAAAGCCATAGCAAAGTATGTAAAAAAAGCCACAGTATAGTATGTCAAAAATCCATAGTATAGTATGTGGAAAAAAGCCATAGTATAGTATTTAGGAAAAATAGCCATAGTATAGTATGTCGAAAAAAGCCATAGCATAGTATGTGGAAAAAAGCCATAGCATAGTATGTCAAAAAAAGCCATATTATAGTATGTGAATAAATAGTCATAGTTTAGCATGTCAAAAAAAGTTAGAAAATAGCCATAGTGTAGTATGTAGAAAACAGCCCTAGTATAGTATGTCAAAAAACTGATAAAAAGCCATAGTATTGTATGTCGAAAAAGCCATAGTATATTATGTAAAAAAGCCATAGTATAGTATGTCAAAAAAGTGATAAAAATAGCCAAAGTGTAGTTGTAGCTTTGATCCCTTGGACCTTCCCTTGTTGGACTAATGCATTGTAGATATCAGTTTGATCTTTTAAAGATTTATGTTTTCGATGTAATATACTATGACTTTTATCCGATGTACTATACAATGACCTTTTTCGATGTACTAAACTATGACTTATGTCCAATGTACTATACTATGACAATTTAGACATCATCAATTACTAAGCCAGCATGGTGGTTAAGTGGTTAGTTGTTCTGCCTCACAGTGAGAAGGTTGTTGGTTTGAATCCCTGTTGTTCCAGGATTTTCTGTGAGAAGTTTAAATAGTAAAAACCGTAAGGTATTGCTGCCATACTTTCATCTTTTCCTTTTTTTACTTTCTTCGACATACTATAGTATTTGGGGGGTATTCTGCATCTTGTACTCTTAAGTCAGTATGGTGGCTAAGTGGTTAGCAGTTCTGCCTCCCAACCAGGAGGTTGTTGTTTTGAATCCATCTCTTTCCAGGCCATTTTGTTCGATGTGCTATACCATGACATTTTTTACTTTTTCAATATACTATACTATGACTTTCTTTCAATGGACTATCAAATTAATTTTTTCGATGTACTATACTATGACTTTTTCGATGTACTATCCAATGACTTTTTTGATGCACTATACTATTACTTTTTTTTTAGGTTATAAACTATGACTTTTTTTCAATGTACTATCCTATGACTTTTTTGGATGTACTATACTATGACTTTTTTGACTTTTTTGATAAAAAATACTATGGCTTTTTTATGTACTATTCAAATACTATTTTTGATGTCATATACTATCACTGTTTTTAAATGTACTATACTATGACTTTTTTTGATGTACTATACTGTGACTTTTTTTTTCGATGTATGACTGTTCTATGACTTTTTTGACTTTTTTCGATGTACTATACTATGGCTGTTTTAGATGTACTATACTATGACTTTTATCCGATGTACTATACAATGACCTTTTTCGATGTACTAAACTATGACTTATGTCCGATGTACTATACTATGACAATTTAGACATCATCAACTACTAAGCCAGCGTGGTGGTTATGTGGTTAGTTGTTCTGCCTCACAGTGAGAAGGTTGTTGGTTTGAATCCCTGTTGTTCCAGGATTTTCTGTGAGAAGTTTAAATAGTAAAAACCGTAAGGTATTGCTACACGTTGTTACTAATACTACAACTTTTTTGACGTATTACACAGACTTTTTTTAAGCATACTATACTGACTGTTTTTTTTTCAATACTATTACTTTTTTGTATTGCCATACTTTCATTTTTTCCTTTTTTTTACTTTCTTCGACATACTATAGTATTTGGGGGGTTTTCTACATCTTGTACTCTTAAGTCAGTATGGTGGCTAAGTGGTTAGCAATTCTGCCTCCCAACCAGGAGGTTGTTGTTTTGAATCCATCTCGTTCCAGGCCATTTTTTTCGATGTGCTATACCATGACATTTTTTACTTTTTCAATACACTATACTATGACTTGCTTTCAATGGACTATCAAATAAATTTTTTCAATGTTCTAAACTATGACTTTTTTTCAATGTACTATCCTATGACTTTTTGGGATGTACTATACTATGACTTTTTTTGACTTTTTTGATAAAAAATACTATGGCTTTTTTTTATGTACTATTCAAATACTATTTTTGATGTCATATACTATGACTTTTTTCGATGTACAATGCTATGAATTTTTTGACTTTTTTCAATGTAATATACTATCACTGTTTTTAGATGTACTATACTATGACTTTTTTTGATGTACTATACTGTGACTTTTTTTTTCGATGTATGACTGTTCTATGACTTTTTTGACTTTTTTCGATGTACTATACTAGGGCTGTTTTTCGATGTACTATACTATGACTTTTTTTGATACACTATCCTATGACTTTTCGATGTGCTATACTATGACTTTTATTCAATGTACTATACTATGACTTTTATTTGATGTACTATACTATGACTTTTTTCGATGTACTATCCTATGACTTTTTTCGATGTACTATCCTATGACTTTTTTGACTTTTTTTGATGTACTATAATATGACTGTTTTCAATGAACTATACTATGACTTTTGTTATCGATGTATGACTGTTCTATGACTTTTGACTTTTTTCGATGTACTATACTATGGCTGTTTTTTGATGTACTATAATATGACTTTTTTATCGATGTACTATCCTGTGACTTTTTTCGATGTACTATACTATGACTTTTTTGGACATACCCTACCCTGACTTTTTCCGATGTACTATAATATGACTTTTTTTCGATGTACTATACTATGACTTTTTTCGGTGTACTATACTATGACTTTTTTTACTTTTGTCGATGAAAAAAAAGCCATAGTGTAGTATGTGAAAAAATAGTCATAGTTAAGCATGTCAAAAAAAGTGATAACATAGCCATAGTATAGTATGTCAAAAAAGCCATAGTATAGTATGTAAAAAAAGTGACAAAAATAGCCATAGTGTAGTTGTAGCTTTGATCCCTTAGACCTTCACTTGTTGGACTAATGCATTGTAAATATTAGTTTGATCTTTTAAACATTTATGTTTTCGATGTAATATACTATGACTTTTATCCGATGTACTATTCTATGATCTTTTTTCGATGTACTATTCTATGACTTATGTCCGATGTACTATACGATGACGTTTTAGACATCATCTACAACTAAGTCAGCATGATGGCTCAGTGGTTAATTGTTCTGCCTCACAGTGAGAAGGTTGTTGGTTTGAATCCCTGTTGTTCACGGCCTTTCCGTGAAAAGTTGAAGTAGTAAAAACTGTTTGGGGTTTTTCTACATCTTATATTACTAAGTCAATATGGTGGCTGAGTGGTTAGCAGTTCTGTCTCCCAACCAGAAGGTTGTTGTTTTGAATCCATCTTGTTTCAGGCCATTTTTTTCGATGTACTATACCATGACATTTTTTACTTTTTTCAATGTACTATACTATGACTTTATTTCGATGCACTATACTATGAATTTTTTTCGATGTACTATCCAATTACTATTTTTGATGTCCTATCCTATGACTTTTTTCAATGTACTATACTATGACTTTTTTGACTTTTTTTCTAAGTAATATACTATGACTGTTTTCGATGTACTATACTATGACTTTTTTATCGATGTACTATCTTATGACTTTTTTCACTGTACTATACTATGACTTTTTTGACTTTTTTGACTTTTTTCGATGTACTATGCTATGACCTTTTTCGATGTACCATCCAATGACTTTTTTCAATGACCTATTCTTTGACTTTTTTTCAATGTACTATCCAATGACTTGTTTTGATGTACTATACTATGACTGTTTTCGATGTACTTTGCTATGACTTTTTTTCGATGTACTATACTATGACTGTTTTCGATGTACTATGCTATGACTTTTTTTCGATGTACTATCCTATGACTTTTTTCACTATGCTATACTATGACTTTTTTGACTTTTTTCGATGTACTATACTATGACTTTTTTCACTGTACTATACTATGACTTTTTTCACTGTACTATACTATGACTATTTTCGATGTACTATACTATGACTTTTTTATCGATGTACTATCCTATGACTTTTTTCACTGTCCTATACCATGACGTTTTTTTCGATGTACTATACTATGACTGTTTTCCATTGTACTATCCTATGACTGTTTTCGATGTCCTATACTATGACTTTTTTTACTTTTTTCTAAGTACTATACTATGACTTTTTTCACTGTACTATACTATGACTTTTTTGACTTTTTTTGATGTACAATACTATGACTGTTTTTCGATGTAATATCCTATGACTTTTTTTCGATGTACTATACTATGACTTTTTTCGATGTAATATCCAATGACTGTTTTTCGATGTACTCTCCTATGACTTTTTTCGATGTACTATACTATGACTTTTTTCGATGTAATATCCAATGACTGTTTTTCGATGTACTGTCCTATGACTTTTTTCGATGTACTATACTATGACTTTTTTCGATGTAATATCCAATGACTTTTTTGATGTCCTATACCATGACTTTTTTTTCGATGTACTATACTATGACTTTTGATTGATGTACTATCCTTTTTTTCTAAGTAATATACTATGACTGTTTTCGATGTACTATACTATGACTTTTTTATCGATGTACTATCTTATGACTTTTTTCACTGTACTATACTATGACTTTTTTGACTTTTTTGACTTTTTTCGATGTACTATGCTATGACCTTTTTCGATATACCATCCAATGACTTTTTTCAATGAGCTATTCTATGACTTTTTTTCAATGTACTATCCAATGACTTGTTTTGATGTACTATGCTATGACTTTTTTTCGATGTACTATCCTATGACTTTTTTCACTATACTATACTATGACTTTTTTCACTGTACTATACTATGACTTTTTTGACTTTTTTCTAAGTACTATACTATGACTGTTT
>NC_048412.1:2350671-2376363 GCF_013103735.1 Etheostoma cragini | reverse complement strand
TTTGACTTTTTTCGATGTACTATGCTATGACTTTTTTCGATGTACTATTCTATGACTTTTTTTACTTTTTTCGATGTAGTATACTATGACTGTTTTTTGATGTACTATCTTATGACTTTTTTTCGATGTACTATACTATGACTTTTTTCGATGTAATATACAATGACTTTTTTTGATCTACTATACAATGACTTTTTTGACTTTTTTCGATGTACTGTACTATGACTGTTTTTCGATGTACTATACTATGACTTTTTTTCGATGTACTAGACTATGACTTTTTTGATGTTCTATACTATGACTTTTTTTCGATGTACTACACTATGACTTTTTTCAATGTACTATCCTATGACTTTTTTCAATGTAGTATACTATGACTTTTTTGACTTTTTTTAATGTGCTATCCTATGACTTCCTTTCGACATACTATACTATGACTGTTTTTCGATGTACTATACTATGACTTTTTTTCAATATACCATCCTATGAATTTTTTCGATGTACTTTTTTTCGGTTTGTTTGGACCAAAGTGTGGTGGTGGACTGGCAGCTGCAGAAGTGCTCTTGAGCAAGGCACCAATTCCCAAACTGCTTGGTGCATCTTTCCATGGGCAGGCCCCCCCCACTCTGACATCTCTGCATGAGTGCATGTATAGGTACTGAGTGTGTGTAGTTCAGGCATGAGTAATGACACATTTATTGCGGGACTAAAAAAGAATTTATTATAATTATTGTAAATAGAACACAAAGTCTAAAACAGACATGTATGTATTTTCTCATTTGCTTTATGGCCCAAAACATGAAGACGTTGTTGTTCTATTCCAGTGGCTCCCAACCTAGAGGTTGAGACCCCTCAGGGGGTCTCCATATACAGCTGAGGGGGTCACAACATGATTAATGGGATACAAAAGAAAATATTTTTATTTTTCTATATTGAAAAAAGGAATGCGTTCACGTCCTCGGGCCCCAAAAATCCTTAAAATGAAGAATTTTAATAAGGAAAATTAACCCTTGGGTTGAACTCACATCCATACTGAGGACATAACCTGAAATGAAGGATCAACAAGAGTTCAGTTTAAAGGATCACAAGCCCAAAAAGTTAGGGAGCATCTATGGAACAAATTTCTGCATAATGTATTCTTTGCCTTCAAAAAGAACATGTTTTAGGCAAAAAAAAGGACAAGCAATGACTTGCTGTGAGTGAAATGATACACCCTGTCTTCATTTTTAGAAACACGGGCATTATCTGCACCACTAGCATCAGATCAGGGTGACGACTCCTCTGTAATTACACCAGGGTATCCCAGTTCGAAACAAGTTTACAAATGAAAATCCTCATGGATTCCGACTTGGCCAAAGAAACCTCGCCCATCAAAAAGCTACCTATGGATTATAGTATTCACATGGATTTAAGGGACTCAGCGCTGACATTCTCACTATCCTCAAAAACATAAATAATAAGCTTTAGACACAGCAGTGCAGGGACTGACAGGGACGTCTTCATTATTAGAGTCTGAGCGGAGAAACTAGAGAAGGAACACCAAGCCACATAATGATGGGTATCACAGGGAGGCCTCCCCCAGGCAGGTCTGGGACCTGTCGAGTCCCAGCCCGAAGACGCACACCACTACATGTCATACTGAACAGAAGACTGTTAATGCGCCGGCGGTGCGTTGCCATATTTGTCAAAGTATGTTCTTCTGTCACTCATGTGGTTTGCAATGGTGGAATGTAACTATGTACATTTACTCACGTGCTGTACTAAAGTACAAATTTCAGCAACTTTTACTTTTTATGCCACTTTCTACTTCTACTCCACTACATTTCAGAGAGAAATGCTGTACTTTTTACAGCACTACATTAACCTGACAGCTTACTAGCTTTACAAATTAAGATTTTTAAATATATTTAAAAAACAAAACAATATTTTAACATTTTGAGTGCATTTTCCTAATGATAGGTATGTAACATTTTCAATGTGAGACTTTAGTACTTTAACTGAACCCTCATGGTGTACTCAGGTCAAATTGACCCTTTTTCCTATATCAATGTTCTTTTTAATTCCCCAAATTAACATGATTGATTCCACGATTGAACGCTCTTTGGCAAGTACAAATCTCTACCTTTATCAATTTTGGTTATCTTATTTAATTTTATAGCATTTGAAACAAGTGGTTGTGAGTATTGAGGAAAAGTTGACCTATTCCAGTCTGTGATTATCCATCACCATACTTTCCTTTAATTTTAATCTAAATAATTCCTAATTTCTGCTTTTCTAATTTAACCGAGGTTTAATAACCATAAATTTAAAAAAATAACTGTAAAATTAAAGTTAAAAAGTGAGTTTTACGTAGTGTTAAATGTCAAAAAAAGTGACAAACATTGAAAAATTGGTCAAAAACGTTAGAAAAAGATAAAAACATTGACAAAAAGCATCAATAAAAGATGATTTTCAATTTTGACTTCTTCTTCCACCACTGGTGGTTTGTAGATAGAGAGGAAAAGAAAGAAAAAGAAATGAAGGAAGCGCAGGGCGACCTTGTGCCAGCCCCCCTAACCCTTACCATGTTTTACATTTTAATGCTGGATTTATTACTCAGGCGCCATATTTATATCCATATATTCCCCCTTGCTGATTCCTCAAGCTTCATCTGTCAGATCTTGAAAGACAAATAAAAAGCTGAACTAATTGCTGTGGAGTAATCCCCCCCCCCCCGGATATATCACAGTCTTATAGAGTGGTGTGACAGCAACAAATCAAGCCGTAGCACAAAGCGGAAAGCCTCCATGAATCACGTTTGTATCCACACAGCAGCAGCAGCGGTGTTGTTGGCTGAGGAACAATCATTGGGGAGGCAGTCCAAATTAATACTTCAGCCGAGGCCGCCTCGTTCTCCGTCATTAGGGCACATTACAGGGCCGCAATATACATCATTAAACTAGGCATAAACAATTCATTAAAAGGCCGTTAAGAAGACAAGCTAATGTCGCATCTCTCTGTGGTATTAATAGACTGTAAAATGGCAGAGGGGTTAAGGCAAAACGGATGATTCCCCCCACTACTATCCAGTCAGTCATCCTGACTAATAGCTTCGCCAGTTGTTGTGGATTCAGGAGACAGGCCTACTTTTCTCCCGATCACACGGACACGACTCTAGCTTCAGCATTATGCAGTTTTTAGTTTTTTTTTCAGTGATAGTGAGTTTCTGTAAATAACATCCCAGAGTACGGCGTAGACCTGCTCTTCT
The DNA here is from genome assembly GCF_013103735.1 of Etheostoma cragini. NCBI lineage: Eukaryota > Metazoa > Chordata > Actinopteri > Perciformes > Percidae > Etheostoma > Etheostoma cragini. The sequence continues at coordinate 2,373,116 of NC_048412.1, read as the reverse complement.
ATGAAAAGCGCATTGAGATAACTGTTGTTCTGATTTGGAGCTACATAAATACAATTTAATTGAGTGTATATGTGTGTTACCTGATGAGTAGGTGGCACCTTGTATGGCTGAATGGTTCCTATTCTGTGTAGAAGCGTTTTGAGTCTTAAGGACTTAAGACTAGTAAAGAGCAATATAAGAACAATACATTAGACGTATCAGCAAGTTAAGTCTTGCAATGTTGCAATGTCACGTTTTATTATATGCATGTCCTTCCATAACCTACTGCACTGTTTAGTTTTTACACACAGTCTACCACAGTATCTCACCTTATCACTGTCTTTGCATATTTATTTTTAGGCTTATGTATGTGTGATATATGCGTGTATATGTGTTTCTTGTGTTATGGTTGTCTTGCTACTGGATGCCCAAAATTTCCTTTGGGATGAATAAAGTATCAATCTATCTATCTATCTATCTATCTATCTATCTATCTATCTTCCAGGACAACAAGGGCTGTAAGCATTAAAGGAGCCACACAGACACAGAGGCCGCTGTATCAGCCTTTTGTAGCACTTTATTTTCAAATCTGGTGAAAGTGAAGCACCCAGTTTCATCACGACTGAGGCACATTGTTGTCACACAACAGTGGCTTTCACACGGCAGCACAGGGAGCATCACTGCATGTCCTACCGATGGCACGACTGTTGATCACACATCCAGAGTGGGAGCAGAGAGAATGCATATTAAATACAGAAAACCCACCCACTCAAGGTAGGGAAGCTAAAACAACACACATATTTAAAGGTGTGGAGCCAAACCGCTTCATTGGGTCAGACACTGAGCCTGTAACATTGAAAAGCTGTTGAGGATAGTTGCTGTACACACTATACACAGTGTTGGTGTTTCCATTGGTGTAGTCATTTGAGACCTTATTATGTTAAATACTTGAAATGAGTGGCTGGATGAGGGTGGGGCAGGGACATGTGTTGTGTGCACTTCTAGAATAAGATTGCTTTCATCTTCAACTATCCAATTTCCACTGAAGTCATTTTTGCATCATCTGAAGCGGGCTGGTCTGTCATTTTTACCACACCCGCTCGAAAATAAACTTAAAATATATCAATTTCAACATGAATGCAAGTTTAATGGGACAGTCCCGCATTTTGGTGTTTCCTATCAAACCCATAATTAAATTAGAAGCATGACATCTAGTTGAAGTCTGGGCATCCAGTACAATGGTAGATCCTGAGCGAGTTGAGCCTAGCTTAGTACAAAGACCGGAAAGTTGTCTAGATGAGGCTAGCTTAGCACAAAGACAGGAAAGCTATCTAGTTGAGCCTAGCTTAGTACAAAGACAGGAAAGCTGTCTAGTTGAGCCTAGCTTAGTACAAAGACAGGAACGCTGTCTAGTTGAGCCTAGCTTAGCACAAAGACAGGAAAGCTATCTAGGTGAGCCTAGCTTAGCACAAAGACAGGAAAGCCAACTATTTCTGAAACACTCCATTTGTTTCTGCCTTTGTTCAATAAGTAATAGATAATGTAGAGGATTAGAACACCAGGGTGATGGAGGAGGGGGTCTTGAATCAGCCTGAAGGGCTAATTAGCAACACACGGCTTATTACACAGCTACTCATACAGAGGTTACCCGCTGAGTTGGGACGGTTAACTTCACCGCTGATGAGCTCTGCTCTCCGGCGGAAGACACAGGTCGCCCTGGCAACTGAGCTAACCGCGGAGCTAACGTATGCTTTGTTTGTACAGTCGCCATTAGCGCTGTTAGCACTCCCCATGCTACATTTCCTTCACCCTCTCTCCCCCTTTGTGATCTGCCGGCCAGCTGTATTAGCGGAAAGTTGGATTTAAAAAGGATTTAATAGATATTTAAAAAGTCCGCCAGAGGCTATGATCAGAACTCTGTCATACAGAAATAACAGGCCGTATATTGCACTACTGACCAATCAGAATCGAGTATTCAACTAGGCCGTATAATAAACAAGATTTAAGACAATTTTGGATTTGTTGGGAACAGAGTTATTGTAGTTAACATAAAAGTCAAACTAGCAGTGAAAATATTATTAAAATAAACAATATCGAATGTCATGCATTTTTTCACCCTAACCCTTTTAGCTATAAATCAAGGCTTTTCTCATAATACTAATTTTAATACTAAAAAAATCACACAAACGTCTCAAACTAATGCACTCATAACAACTGAAACCAAAACCAAAATAAAAGTCAAAACATAAAATTAAAAATGAATTCACTCTTTCCAAAACTCTAATAACTGGTCTGGAAGCAGATTTTCTTGTTGGTTCAAGGCTAACCGTTTCTTTGTGCTAAGCTAAGCTAAGCTAAGCTAAGCTAAAGCTGTTCGCCCAGTCTTTGTGCTCACCTTAAATTCATATTTATTCCTCTCATTTGGGAACAAAAAACAAAAACAATATCTTTCCCAAAATGTGTATTACTGTTTATACATATAAGGATAACATGTTTAAATATCTTCTTTTATTTACCACAGAGGAAAGTATAAATAAATATTATTTTTGCATATTAATTACCATGGCTGATATACAGTATATGGCATTTAAACCGGTCAGATATACTTATGGGACCAGGTTTCTGCGTATAACTTTGGTTGAAGGGCATAAAAGCAAAACCATGGACACATGGACATCACACCACATTCAGACAGGAGTATAAGGCACACAGATTAGTGCTTAAAATAATAATTAAAAAAAATAAAAGTTTTAAGCACTTCTGCCCCATTGAAACTGTAGCTTCACATTTTACAAAAATGAAATAATCCGGAACAGCAATATTTTTTTTCACAATCATACAACTACCGCAACATTGCACACCCGTTTCTCTGTCTCGGTTCCATCCGTGCTGACTCATCGTTTGTGTCGTGTGTGCTTCTTGTTTGAGAGCATCACTCCCGACAAATAACCTCGAGGAGACTCAGTCTGGCGTTACGCTCTGTAGAGATGTCAGTTGTGCTGGTTTTTAAGAGCAAAATATGTGTAAAACAAAAACAAGCCATATTCAAACCCCTGAGTTTCAGGACAAATACTGAAGTCAAATAGAGTATTTACACTGTTTAACATACTATCCTCAACTTCAACCTCAGTACTCCTTTCCCATTGGTGGAGCTTCCTTTTGGTAGGTAAGTACATTACGAAGGTGGCTGCAGTCAAACAGAAGTGACAGACAATAGACGGGGGCCCTACCTCACATCCGGCGCAGCACGATATTTTAAGACCTTCCTGCGCCCACGTTGTTTAATGAGAAAATGCACCTCTGCGCCCATCTGTGTGCCCATGGGCAAGCTGGTGTTACGGGAGGTGTGGGCGTATTGCTATCTTGGGGCAATGGGAAGTGATCTTGCCTTTGACCAACAAAAACCTGGTCTGAAGTCAATAATGCAACATTTCAATGTGATTTTAACAGCGCATTAGTAAAATGTGCCAAGGCTTATGCACAGCGTGCGCACTATGCTTGTTACATACACACACACACACTGGGAAGCACAGCAGCACACGTGCAAAAGATTAAAAATAAAAATATGACTGTGTATATAATCCGCCATAATAGCTATGTGCCAAGGTACAAACGCACCTAGCTTTTAAAAGAAGATGACACTGATTGGTTGATTGCATGTTACGCCCAAAACACACCTATGATTAATGAAGACAATAGGTACAACCCTTTTGAACCATTTTGAATGGCCTCAACTAGAGAGCTAGACAACTTCAGCACAGGCTAACTAACTTAAGGTGGGCTGACCTTTAAGGTGGTCCAGCTATTCTCATTTTAGTAACAAGAGGCTCCTTCAACGTTTGCTTTAGAGACGGACAACCACTAAGCTTTACGCAAATAACTGCACGATGATGTCAATGATTTGCAAATGAGCATACGTCATCTGCACTTAAGCGCCCTAAAAAAACTAAAAAACACAGGGAAAACTCTGTTAATATATCATTATCACATGATACATTTATTATGGTTGGAGACTTCGTTTTATGCTATCAGAAAACATGTTGTTGCATCAGACCTGTCTGGTCTGGCAATGACAATTAGAACTGATTGGTTGATTGGTTAGTCGTTGGACAGGAAATGAACGTTGGATAGTTCACTAATTGATTCAGTCATTTTGCGGCTTTTCTTGTTTTTATATATGATTGTAAATTGTATATCTTGGGGGTTTTAGACTGTTGAAATGTCTTGTTCCTCAGTGCTTTTATTTCAAATGAGTTAGTCCGTCTGTTGCTGATTTGATGATCCGGGTCTTTTGACTACTTCTGTCATTTAAATTGCACATTCAAATTAAAAATAAATGTTTCTTTTCTTTTTAGAACTTGTCACATACGGGGTGCAAGGAGAGTTGATGGTGCGTTTCTTTTCAACGTGAGGACCTTGCGTGGGATTCTTCAGTCAGTTAGCCGCAACAAATTACTGATACTTCCACAGTACACTGTGTGAAATTAGGCTCCGTTCACTCTTTAGTTATCACCTTTAACCCTGATTCCTTTTAACACACCAGAATCAAGTGTGTATCAAGTGGTTCTTAGAATTAAAACCAAACTGGCTTGATGTTGCTAGATGCCTTCAGAACGACCCTCATGATTTCAAACAGCCAGCGTGAATGCTGCACATTCAGACAAGGCACTGACCACACCCCTGATCTTCGATTACCTCACCAATTATTAACATATTAACTAAATATGTGACTACCTAATCCTCCGGCAGCTTTTTTTCCAACGGTTTCTGAATAAGAGTCTGTTTCACACTTGTTTTTGTCCCTTTTTCGTTGTCCTAACAAGATGTTCAAGGGAGGATTGCTCACAAATTTGTTTCGTGTTTGGCATCCAGGACCCAGGCATATTTCCCAGCCTTGTGTTGCTTGGCAATACATAAGTGGTGAATCAGATTCCGGGAAGACGTAGCAGCTTTACTGCAACGACCCTGATTTCAAGTGTCCAAAAAAACAAAACAAAAACAGCAAAGTCTCACGTTCTATAATCCTGTGACTGGGAGTCTGTAGTTGTTTCCGTTCCGCCAATAATCCGAAGAACCTCCTCACCCAGTAAACTGCTTTATTTACTGACGCGCTAAAAGAGGATTGTGTCGGGGATACAGACGCAGGCAGGTCAGCAATCTCCAACAGCATCTGACCTGCCTCTTATTGGCTTTGGGGCAGTGTCCGCTGGCGAGCACTTCACTCCTCTTGCTTCCTCTGGACTGTGGAAACGAGACGACGCCGGGGTCACTGAGTGAAGCTCTTCTTGATGGCCACTTTGGGGAAGAGGCCAGAGAGCTCCTGGAAGACCCGCGTGTCGATCTGCGAACAGAAGGAGACGTCCAGGAGGAGAAGCCGTGGACAAGACTGGAGGAGTTTCTTCAGCGAGGCAGCACTCACCAACCGCGTACCTGATGGGTCACATAAGAAGATACAATACAAAGTATAACATTAATACAAGCGATAAAGCAACAAAAGGACACCGCATCTGCACATTTCTGAGTAAATTAAATAAAAAATGTCCTCAACGGAGTCCACCAATCTATTTTCCAGGCTAGCTTTGGTGACTTGAAATTCCGCCTTCTTTTCAGCCTGATGACCGTTACCTTCTGTTTCGTTGTGTTGGCGTTCTAACTTGGTGGATTTCTGCCGACCCTTGTTAACCGATCAATAATGTCTGTATTATAGCAAACTTGTACATTTTATTCATCAGCGAGATTTAAAGAGTTGTATCTGTTGTTATGTGTTTTACTGCTTATTATATATATTTGTGTTGTTCACTGTAATCTTCGTATTGTTTTTTTTTTAGGTAGACAATTTGAAGATCTGTCCAGGCACAACGAATGAAAAATAGCCTTTTGGCAAATTCTGGTGCATTTACAGAAATGTTAATTAATGTACACTGTCCCTGTCAAATAAATGAATAAATTAAATGATATAAGCATTAAAGGACAAGCAGGCAACGGAGTCCCGCTTCACCCTTTCGAAAGTGTCCAACATACTTTCTGCTGTGGACCTGCAGCGTTTGTGCAGCCATGATGTTCTGCATATTGTCACATGCAGCCACTTTCCTGTTCGCCCAACCAACAGTACACAGCGGTCTGCGGTGTGTGTATCCGAGCATGAGCTTATCGCATCCACCTGCGAGGTGGTCCGCCGTGTGTCTGCATGGCACACTCATTTAACCCGCTAGACCTAAGCAATATAGAGGCATGGAGCTCTCTGTTGTGAGCTGAAAACGCAACTTGCTGGTGCAAAATTAGCGAGTTTACATCCTGGTACAAAAAACGATTTCGGTCTATAGCTAATTTCCCGCAATATTGTTTATAAAAACCTACACCCGGCGCACTACAGCTGTTAGTACAGCCATGAAAGCAGAAAACAAACGAACAGGATCAACGGAGATAGATTCTACTCGAATAAAGAAAAATGTCTAACCAATGTAAATATTCTTTTGGTTTCTTCACTCCTATGACAGTACACTGAATATCTTTGAATTGTGGACAGAACAAGACACTTGACGTTATCTTGAGATTTGGTTAACAATGATCAACAATTTTCTGTTATTTAAAGAACAAAAATCCATTAATCAAGAAAATAATCGACAGTGAAAATAATCGTTAGTTGCGGGCATATCGCTAAATATCAAGTTTATAGGAAAAACATAGTAGCAGCTAATTAAACATTAACCATATAGAAATAAACAACAAAGGTTTAAGCCAAGAGACACCCACATGGGTGTGAGGTCGGAGCGTACCCAGTATGTCAAGGTGCTGCAGGGAGGGGCAGCTGGCGGCCAGCTCCTCCACGTCTGAGTCGCAGACGGTGCGGTTGGCGGTGAGGAAGAGTTTGCGCAGGCGGGGCAGGCCACGGCCGAGGTGCTGGAAACATCCGGTGCTGCTCTGCAGTGTGGGACACCAGCCCAGGTCCAACTCCTCCAGCATCCTGGGCAAGCACAGACCGGACAGAAGAGCACTGGAGTTACTCCGTCCACAGATTCACACATTCACTCAAAAAAGAGATAAGCTCTGTTTTGCCTCTACAGCTGCAAGTTGCAATCCAAATAAATGGGATTAACGATTATTGTGTTATTGTGTTGCGTTGTGAAAACTGATAATAACCCTAATGTGATAGTGATTTAACCCTTATTTTGTCTTCAAGTCAACAACATTACTTTCGCTTTTACTTTCCCTAAAGCCTTTATATTTTTGTTGTGCATATAATACTAAGCTATACAAATACATAATATTTTTTAGCATGATGTTATAATGTTTTAAAAGCTTTAAAAGCTAAAGCTTTAGTGCGTAACTTTGATATTAATGAATGTCCGTTACATTCAGGCCGTTGCCAGATGAGTTGCTACAACACTAATTAAGACAATTAAGACATTAATCAGCTCCACACAACTCTCTCTCTATCTCTCAGTATGACTGTGTTCAGAAAATTGGGGCGTAGATGTGGCCTTAGATATAGAACATGTTTTATATCAATGCATGTGGCAGAGGGAATCTTCAGGATTAACTGATGTGGATATCATCTGTGGATGGCTACCTTAGAGACTACCTTACCTATTGGCCAGTAAGCATGTCATCAATGTGTTTTTTTCACAAATAGGCATGTTTATACTGTATTAGCTAATAATATGTTGGATTCATGTTAAAACATGTCCATCTTTGAAAATTAACAATCATATTGGGGGCCCCCTGCAGTAACTAAGGACCCCCTAAGGGTCCCGGACCCCCTGTTGTACAGACAATGAGCAGAGAGTACATCTCGTCTGCTAGATTGTTTTACAGCACAAAAGGAGCTTCCAGCACAGACAAAGCAAGAAAATGGATGGATAAACGACTTCATTACTGCTTATTTGAGAGGATAAACATTGTTTACAGCACTGAACCCATTTAGTTTTGCCTACCTGCAGCCAGAGACGAGCTCGGCCAGGCCTCGATCCGTCAGGTTTTTGCAGCGCCACAGGTCCAGCGAGCGGAGTGAGCGACAGCGAGCAGCCAGCATACTGGCCACACTGTCGTAGTCATCAATCTAAAGGACACAGGCAACACTTAATATGCATGGAGGGCCTTCAGAGGGTCCACCTCAGCTTTGAAATGGACCCTCTGAATATGCAACTCTCAAATGTTGGGTCAAAAAATCATATGATTCCTATGTGGCATGCCATACAGTCCAGGAATTCAATCATTTTCCTTTAGGATGTCTTACAGGACTGAGAAAATGATGCTGTTCCGTCCAATTGTCCTATATGTAATGAGCAAGAAATTGAAATGTAACTTATTTATTGATTATTAATTATTTATTATTTAGCTGCATCGGCTGGTTTGAGGGACATTACATGACTTTCTCAAGAGACAAACAGAGCAGCAGTGAAGACCTTGACCAGAAAGAACCGATTTGGGTTTTCAAAGCTGTTATTGTTCTTTGGTGTCAGTCAATGTTGGCCACATTTCATCCTTTCATCCAAAGATGAAAGCAAAAAAAAAAAGGGAATTTAATGGCCACACAGTCAGTGCAGGCACTTTACCAATCAAAAAGACAGCATGCAGAACATTTCTATGAGATAGCACTGGATGAATAGTACAACTTCTGGCTGAAAGAGTCATTTTGTAGTTCCATTGCAAATGATGACACCAAATCCTTAAACTATGGTTAACTGCTCCTCGCTGCAGATCACCGGAGCTGGGACAGAGTTGGAATGCAGCCGTTCTGCAGTCAGCGGAAATAAACACATTGACTTTGACGGACACCTAATGACTCAGCCACCGTTCCTGAACAGATCCGCAGACGTTGCGCAATCGTCAGGTCTCGGTCCAGGAGGCTGACACCGTCCCCACATTTGAGAGAAAACCGTAGCTCTTAGTTTTAGACTTCTATAGTTTTAGACTGCTACACTGAGCTCCGCTCTCCTCTCTCTTTCCTTCTGTGTGCATTCATGTCCCAGAAATTCTTGCTACTAACTTAGCTCTGGGTTGCTTATTCCCCAGAGTCCTTACGTTTGTTTTCTGCCCAGAAGTTTTCCTTGGAGTAGGGTGGCTAAATCATGGCCCTGCTCCACACCCAGCTATGCCCTGCCACAACCTGCTATGCTCTACAGTGCCCTGCTACGTCCAGCAGTCCCAGGTACAGTATACATATATGCTATGTTACATTTGATATTATATTATGCAATTTGGCATTGTGCAATACAGACATAATTGACCACAGGATGAGTTAACAGGAAATTTGCAATCATTATCAAAATGAACTACAATACGAGGGGGAGGATGTGTTGTGGGTTCTCTTCCGTTCTTCTGTGATTGTGAGGAAAGGTCAGGGGGTATTGTGTGAGGTTTATTAGATGTTCATTGAACCACTGGATGAGATAATGCATGATTATGTTTCTATGTAGGTTAACTGTATGTTTATTGTGTGTTTATGCGTGATGTGTCAACATTTCATTTCTATTCAATGCCTAAGACGAATTTCTCCTATAGGAGATAATAACGGCTTATTTGATCTTATCTAATCTTACGAGATGCTATCGAAAAAGACAACATGGTGCGTTAACAGACTGTGCTTTGTTTGGACTTCTTCCAGTGTGTGTGTGTGTGTGTGTGTGTGTGTGTGTGTGTGTAATCTCACCCTCACACAGCTCCCTAGGCTGAGGTGTCTCAGCTCTATGCAGAAAGTCAGGATGCTCAGAATAGCTGTTTGCTGCAGAGACAACAAAGAAAAAGACAAGATGCAGAGTTGTCATTTTATTACCCATATTACATCATAGTTTTATTTAATCCCATCCACTCTGGGTTTGGTACACTGGTAATACCTAAGAATCTACAGCTTGCAATCCGGCTATAACAACAAACCTGGAAACAATGGAACAACACAGAAAAGTCAGAAAAAAAGGTTTCACTTTGATAACGGCTCTATTAGAGCTACATGTTCACAAATAACTAAACCCCAGACAATCACCTGATATAAGGTATTTAGGTATCTAAAAGGTATACATTAAAATATCAATTTACCTGGGGTGGGAAAGTAAATCAAAAATTTAATGTATCGTGATTTTTTTGCGAAGATTTTTTAAATCAATACTTTGCTTAGAATCAATATGTTTTATTTATTTATTTTTACCTACCACCTAAATATTTTCGGTTATTACGCTACCGCTGACAGCAACTACATGAATCTGTTAATACATGTTATGCATACATCTTTGTCTCATGATATAATACTGTCTCTAGAAATGTATTAATCAACCTTTTTTGTTTCTGTTAAAGAAAAGAAAATCTTAATACTCAATACTATTAATCGTAATAAATGAAATACAATACAATACGCAATACAAATCGAACCGGCACCCATGTATCGCAAAAGCATGTTGTCCCTACAATATATCTTTATATAACAGTAACATGTCCAGCCATGTCATCCAAATTCCTTCCTAAGTGATTTGATCAGTCTCCTGCCGGGGGCACTCAGGTAACGCTTATTGTATTTAAGGGAATATAACACGGTGCAACAGCTAATTTTTACATCTCTTCACAAAATCAAGCATAGTAAGAAAGAGACGTCTATAGTGGCCCTGCAGCTTGGGGATATGGGAATTCAACACTGCAACTGCCAACACGTGTACCTCAGTGACAAGAGAAAGTGTCAGACATGAAAGTGAAAGCCTTTTCTTTTTGTGTGTATTTGGTGTGTGTGTGTGTGCTCGAGCCTGTGGCTGGCATCTTTATAAACGCCCCTCTCTGGCGAGCTAGCCATTTAATTAAAGCAGGGACAAGGTAATGACAGCTGAGATGTCAGGGCCTCAAACAGACACACAGCTCGCTCTGTCTGCCTGAGCACAAACAACCTGCAGCATGCTGCCCGGCTCCACCGCAGAAACTCGACACCGGCTCCTGCATACAACGCCGCTCTGAAACATGACAAACAACGGAGAAACGCTGTGTTGTAACACCAAAACAAAATACAGCGGTTTTACACGTCAGACAGGCCTGAGCACATGCAGGACGTGTCTTAAAGACTCCCTGGGCTCAGAGTTGACTCTGTTTATCTCAAAAGACAACAACATAAAATGAGCTACGGCCCCAAACACGCACCGTCAAATGAGGCTGTGGCTTGTGATCATTAGTCTGACTCCGACATTAGGGCAGTTCTTCTGAAATTAAAGTTCCTTTATTAAACATGTATTGTCTTATTAATGGAGCCAAGTTAAGAAAACAAAATGCAGCCAGCAGCTAAAGCTATTCTTCCCAACCTGGGGTAAAGGATCAGCGAAGGGGCCAAAAATAAGTCTGAAGGGTTATTTTTACTATTTCTTTGATTTTAGTTTTTCCACCTTAGGCCTTAAAAAACTATCAAAATGAACAATCTAAAAAGGTTGACTACCCACACCTCATTGGCCTACTGTGTGCAACCTGTGCCAAGGCTTGTGATTGGGCGGTTAAGGGTCACAAACATAAAGGTTGGAAGACTGGCAAGACTAGGCTTACATTACTTTAGACATACTGTAGTTTCTTGGTACACCAACGTTCATTCAAGCTAACTAGCAGAAACTGCAAAAGCATTCAGTGTTTTGTTCCAAACTATTACCTCTTCTACCAACACTACGTACATTTGCTCTGCAGAACGTCTGCAAACAAGGGAGAAAATGATAACCACAGCAGGAAACAAAATTGATAAAAATAGGAACTACCATCAATTGTGAAGGCAAAAAATTAAGCAGGTTGGAATGCGGCCCACAAACTGCCTTAGTTTTTGCAGCAATGCATGCTCGTGTTATTGTCACCCAGATATGATCACTGTTAATGGTAATGTGAATTTTCACCAAAGCCTTTTTCTGCCTTTTAATTAGCATACAGATGTGGTTTATCCATCTGAATGTTCATTAGTCTAGGATCTTATCTTTAATACTGACTTGTGATGACAAATTGTGCTGTTGGCAAGTTTACGTCATAGTGGTGAAAAAAAACAGACATACAGTACACGGGAAACATACTGCTTCAAAAGCAAAAACAAACCTTAAAAAACACCAAAAGCACTGTTAAAACTAACTGTTGACTCTCAATTTAGTGCCTTCAACCGTATAACGCAGTCTTAATCTGCGTCAGAATATAAGATCAGAATAATGTTTACTTTGAACATCCATGACAACTACGCAAAATCCACATATACTGTATTAGGAACTGCAAAATTTCCCAAAATTCAAAAGGTTTCCCAGAAAATGGATCAAATTGCCTGACCTTTTCCCATCTGTGGATTACACCTCTCATTATTCTATTGTATTCCAATAATCCAATGACAAGAGGAAATGTTTTATGATCATGTTCAACTTCTTTAAAGATTACAGACCACTGCTATAACTTCCCAGCAAATTTCCTCTATTTTAAGCACTACTGGCAAATGACTGTGGAAAAATTGAAGAACTGCAGCCTAGGATGTCCAATAGGTAACTAAGCAACCTGCATAACCAATATTCCAAAACGGCCAGGGCAGCCACTTGGGATACAAACATCTCATTAACCAATCTATAGTCTACATGTTGTATTTAGACAGAACAGATGTAAGTGCACAGGTAATAATTGCCATTTTGATTGTGGTTTCCCAAATCCACTGTTGACCGGGCCTACCTCTATCTTGGTGCGGTAGAGCACCAGCCTGCGGAGGCGTGTTAGTTTAGAAATGTGTGCGAAGGCCTGCGGGTGGAGACGGTCGCACGAGGACAGGTTGAGCTCCTGCAGCCCGGGACAAGTCTGAGCGATGACCTCCAGACAGGCCTCGTTCAGGAAGTGGCAGCACGACAGCTCCAGGCAGCCCAGGCTGAGGCCACACGCCTTCATGAAGCTGGGGGAAGGAATAGATGGAGAGGGGAAGATATGAGAGGAAGGAGCGATTAATCATTTCTGGGTTTAAAAAATAGATTTTACGATTTTAATCAAATGTTGTATGAATGATCCAAAATCGATCCAGTCCAAACTTCAATCTTTGTCCGCATCACATGAAACATAAGTGATGCTAGCTTGTCGGGACGGGGGTTAAAGTGAACCTTGTACAACGTTACAATCTCTTTCATATCTAAGCTAGATTGGCATAGTAACCTAACTGATATCAAATCAGGAATAATAGTGATTCGGGACCTTGGAATTGGAATATAATTGATGATACCCAGCCCTAATAATTTCACCTACTACTCCACCTATCTGTATTTTGGACAAAATTGATTGTTCATGATTTCTTTTCTTTTGTCATGGACTACAGAAATGCTTGTGCGAATTTACTAGTTTCCCAAAGTCATCTCCCTGTATTCTTGCTGACAGTCTGACCTGCTGAAGCCGGTCAGCGTGAGCGCTCCGCGGTTTCCCGTCCAGGAAAGGTTGATCCTCTGGAGGAGGGTGCAGCGGCTCTGCAGGTGTCCCAAGGAGGCGTCACTCAGCCGGGCCCAGTAGGGCTGCAGACTCAGCTGGGTGTACTGCAGCGGGTCGCAGCAGTGCTGGTGCAGCAGCTTACAGCTCTGGGACAGACGGCAGAGGTCTGGCAGGGTCAGGTGGCTCAGTATCAACTGGATGAGCTATGGACAGAAGATGGGGAGAAGGGTTAGGGTAGGAGAGAGGATAAAGGGAAAGTGGGAAAGAAACTAGTGCTGTTACTGTAGGTTGGATTAGAGTTGGGCATTCCTGTTCTGACTCTTCCTTTGGATTCCACTTCCTATCGATTCTCAATTCTGATTCTTTGAAGGGTGGAGTTGCGACGGGGTCACATGGTTATTTCACAGATAAGAGGAACAATTTGTTTTGATTTAAGGGTGATTTACAGTTTATTACAGTTTAACACAACACGCGCCTGGAAGTGCGGCGGCACCGAAAACCAAAACGTGTGCGTTAAATTTGGATCCCGTGATCGGATTCAAAACCCAACTTTTTAAATTATTCAGTAGAACCTAGTAGAGAGCATAGAATAACAGAGTAGTCTAGAGAATGTTAATTGCGTCCCCTGTGCCAGGCAGATCTGAATAGTGTTTATCTGGGACACAAAAGCACTGATAGCAGGATCAGTGGAGAGGTGAGCCGGCTTGTTTTGCACTGTTTGTGTGCCTCTCATAGAGAAAGAATGACTGTGCTCGTGTAAGTGTGTGTTGCAGTGAATTAACAATACGCGGTGTTCAAGCGGGTATCAGCTGACAGATAATAGCTATATTGTGTTTCTGAAACAAACACACGGCGGTTGTGGAGACTGCTGTTAATGGCAGCGGTTTGGAGAGGAGATAAGAGAATGAATATCAAGAGCGCTGGCGGTGTTTTGAAGCTCGCTTCAGACAACGTGACACGTCTGCATGTCATGAAAATGACTTTGTATCCGTGAGTGCACACAAGATCAAGTGTCAGAATGGGTCCAAGCCACAATGTTCATGTGTCTGTGTGCAATACTGGTTAATATAGTGTGCATATATACACTCAAGGGCACATATGGTGATTTTAGGGCTAGCTGCAGCTAACGGCCTCTGGGTGTATTTAAAGTTATGATCATCATAAGCAGTCAATTTTTATAGATCTACGTTTGGCTGCTATTTAATGACTTTACATAGACTGAATTATTGCAAAAATAGTCAAAAGGATTAAATGATTTTTCAAAAACAATTGTGAGTTTCAGGCCTACAGTGCACTATAATAATAACAACTAGAAACGTGAAAACCTCTGACTGGATAGTTGTGCTGTTTACTACATCAGTAAATTTGAAATGTCCATTGCGTCTTTTCATGCTTAAATGCAAAAAGCACTCCCACACTGACTGGCTTAAAGGTATCCGGCAGAGTTTTTGACCTAGCTTTGCACCAATGGGCGCGCTGGTCTTACAGGGAGGTGGGTTCAGGTGAATTCTTGGTATATTGCTATCTTGGGCCAATGGGGAGTTATCGTGCCATTGACCTTCAAAAACCTGGTCTAAAGACAATAATACAGCATTTTCATGGTTATTTTAACAGTGCATTAGTGAAATGTGTCTAGGCTCGTGCACAACACGTGCACACAACGCTTGCTACACACACACACAAAAGATTAAAAATAAAAATATGAAGGTGAAAATCTGCCATCATAATAGCATTGCGCAGGTACAAACTCGCCTGGCTGTTAAAGGGAATGGGAGAGGACACTCTGATTGGCTGATTGCATGTTACGCCCAAAACACACCTATGATTAATGAAGACACTAAGTCACTAAACAACCCTTTTGAACTGGTGCATGGACCCTTTTTTCCCCCCATCCAACTAGCAATAAGTTGGACACGCTCTAAATGTCCCTGTGCCATGCGATAAAATCCTTAAATTAGGCCCTAAATGTAAACATAACTTACAAGATAACTCCCGTTGAGTGATGGAACCTCCATACTTCGCATAGTAATTACTGGAGCGGCAGCTTAAACAAATATTTATTGGCTAACCCAATATCCCAATGTCTCAACCATAGACTGTAAAAAAAAGATGGATGACGCCTCCACTTCCTGCCACTGTACAAGAGTAAAGCCAAAACTTCCCAGACATGGGCGCCACCACCTTATAAATTTAGAGCTGGTGTATGAGCAGTAGTGATCGGCCGGTGGAGCCAGGATATGGAAATCAACCAGAGCTGCCAATCATGATGTTTCACCCTGTTTTTATAGCTTTAAATAACCCAATTTATCCAAAAAAGGAACAACTGAACAAACATCAGCGTAATAAGAATGACCTAAAATGACATAAATCTTCTTTGGAAAAAAATTGGTGTATTTTGACTTTTTAGTTTGGCCCACGTCTCATCCACTAACATGGAGGGGGCGGGGTTTATGATCAATACTATACTATAGCTAAGACCAGGAGGAGATAGAAATGTTTTCAAGTTTTGAAAACTATCCAAAACTATACAGTATATGCATCTACCTCTAATCCCGGACAGGTGTAAAACTTGAATTGTGTTGTGTTGTGTATCTAGTCCTTCAATCGGGCCTGAATGATTCAGTGTACACATCTGTACTCACCTCATAGGGCAGTTTGTCAAAGTAGCCATTGCCTGTCCTCTGGGGCTTGCCGTCTCCTCCCTGTCTGAAGGAACATCCCACATCAGACAGCTCCTCCTCGCTGTCGCTCAGGTCATTGATGTCAATGAGGGGCATCTTGTAGAGCGCCAACATGGGCCTTTCTTTAACCCCACGCAGAATAACAGCGTCCAGCTCGGTGTAGTAGTCCAGCAGAGAGCTGTTGACCTCCAAGCGCAGCAGGTTGGTGGGGAAGTTGATGTGCTTGATGTTAGGGGAAAACTGACGCGCCTGGGGTGTCAGCACCTTGGTCGGCTCCCCTGACCACAGCACCTCCCACCTGGACAAAAGAAAGAGCTGTGTAAAGCCTCAAAAGGATGGTCTTTTTTCAACCTAAAAATGGGCCTATAACACTGTTGATTTTTGAGTCTACCTGTAGTATTGAACCATCCAATGAATCTGTGCAGTCTTTTATTTCGACTCAACAGTGGCATTGTGATGCTTAATATGCTCATAACAACACATCCATGATTGCATTCCTTGACTTTTGTCTCACATCTTTGGCTGCTGGCTTAGTGTTTCTAAGCTTGTTCTGTGAGCCTCATGCACTGAATCCAATGTGCAATGAACTCTGTGAAAAAACGACAATGACTTGTAAAGTATGATGCAAGGTCAGTGATGAACTATTGTAGTTTCCTTCTGCTGACCATACTGCTTCCAGAGAACAGGAATTATGCCATGATAACAGTAGGATTATAATAGACAGTTGTATTTTGACATTTCTGACAACTGGTTGTCCCAATATGTTCATTTTGACACTGGTTACGAATCCATGCTCGTTTGGTACTGTGGAATGGTCTAAACAATAAAATCAAACAGAGGCGTACAATTTTACAGTTCAAAAGTAGATTCAAGAAAACAATACTGGACCATCACAGAAAGATGAATATTAGTGATGGCCAAATGAAGCTTCGTGAGCCACTGACTTTATTTCCTGAGCCCACTAGATGGCGGTCTTGGTTTTAAGAGTATAGCCAATTCAGTGTATTCTCAACCAATTGTTGAACAAAGAGCGCCATCTAGTGGGCTCAGAAAATAAAGTCACTGGCTCACAAAGCTTCATTCGGCCAACACCACTGTGAATGTACACACAGTGTATAGTTGTCTGTTGTTGTGTTATGGTAAGTTATTGTTATATGAATTGTTGTATGCTGTATATACATTGCCATTTTTTATTTTCTGTCATATACAGAATATTGTAAAGTAATGGCAAGACTTTAAAAAATGTTCAGGACTTTATGCCTGCTCCTTCTCCAACTTATCCTTTTTTTGTTCTATGATGAAATCAGATTGATTTGTATATGATTGTGTTTTATCGTTGTCATTTACTTGACTTCTTTGTCTCTTTTAAAGCATGCTGATTGTTCTAGATTCATAAAAAACTAAACTAACTAAACTACTCTTAACCCTAATGTTGTCCTCGGGTCAAATTGACCTTTTTTCCTATTTCAGTGTTCTTTTTAATTCCCCAAAATAACAAGATTGATTCCACACAACGGTCTTTGGCAAGTACAAATCTCTATTAATTTTTGGGTATCATATTTAATTTTATAGCATTTGAAAGTGTTTTTGAAATAGTAAAAGTTGACATATTTCAGTCTGTGATTATCCATCAACATCCATTCCTTTAATTTTAGTCTACATAACTCCTAATTTCTGCTTTTCTAACTCAAACAATAAGTATAATTTCCTAGGTATATTGACCATAAATTCCAAAAATAACTGTAAACTAAAAGGTTAATAAGTTAGTGTTACGTAATGTTGAAAACGTCAAAAAAAGGTTACACACACTGAAAGACAGCATCAAAAGTGTTGGGAAAAAAAGAAGTAAAAAACATTGATAAAAAGCCTCAACAAAAGGGTTGATTTATTAATTTTGACGAGAAGACAACCCAAGGACACCAGACCAGCCAAACCCATTTGAAAAATAATTTCTACGTAGGATGACGACATTGTTCTCCAACTTAGTGTCATCGTTGCAAGACAAACACGCTTAGTTTTTAAAAAACAATATATAATCTATCTTTTTCCTAAATGACACATGGAACTGGAGTTCATTATAATAATATGATTGTTTAATGAACTTGTCATGATTTATGGTATATTAAAAAAAAAAGAGATTAGTGACAATTCATGTATTACATATCCAAAAACATATACAAATATAAATCATTTTTACTTGGCAACTTGACAGCTGTGGCCTAAGAAATATAATATCTTATTTGCTTACTGTAAACATTATCCTCTGTGGAAGATGTGGCACAATTCCACAAACTACAAATTGGGTTATCTTGGGATCTGTCATTTCAATGTTGTGCATGAACACTGTATGCACCTCAGGGTTTGTTAGAGAGAGAGTCTCTGCCACAGTAATAAAAGATGAATTAGTTCTGAACTTCCCTTCTGGTTCATAGATAATAGTGATTCGATGAGGTTGGTTCCACTTTCTCACAGCACCTCACAGGGTCATCAGAAGCTAAAAATGTGTCCGCTTATTAATCAAATACCACGTTCTCGTGTGACACAGAATGTTCACCTTCCAGATATCTTTACATCTGCTGTGCCTTTCCTGTGTTTGACTAGGAAAATACGAAAACAGTACTACCCTGCTTACGGTTTTCTCTTTAGAACAGTGGTTCCCAAACTTTTTCAGCTCAAGACCCAAAAGAGAAATTTGGTCTCTCCCCGGGACCCAAATTTATAAAAATACACCATGCATCATTGTAACATGTACATTTTTAAAATGTGGACAAAAGACCGAACAAACCATGAATTTAAATGTATATAAGGTATATGTATTCCATTATAAAAGTTTTTTTTAAAATCACAAAAGGTCTCTATTCTCCTTTCTGTGTCTCCCCCCTTTCTCAACTCATTTAGAAGAGAGAGAGAGAGAGAGCCCCCCCCCCCCCCCCCACAGCATCTGAGCTGAACAGACCAGTGGAGCAAAGAAGAACGCTCATTCAAATAAGATTGATATGCATTTTACTCTGCCAATTGGCGACCCAATAAAACGGGTCAGCGACCCATTTTGGGTCCCGACCCTAAGTTTGGGAAACATTGCTTTAGAATATATCACTAAAACGCCAGGCTTACATTTGCGTACTGAGGAAACCTGTGTGTGGTTCGGCTTGAATGCTTTTGGAATTTAAACATACATACAACATGATTTTCTTAGTAGTGTTAATCAACTACAGACTAAACTAAACCTCTGTTCTCCACCTTAAAAAAAAAAAGTTTGTGTTTAGCTTGAAATAAAAAGTACTACAACTTGCATTTTGTTGTGCATGCTGTGTTGTAGAATGACAAAAAAAAGGAATCTTGAACTAATGGGATCACTGAGAATGTCTAGTGGTGGTTTTTTGGACAGATGGTGGTCTTTACCTGACATCAGTAGGTGGGTTCTGGGAGAAGGGGTTGTGAGAGCAGGCCAGAATCTGGACGATGGCTCCAGGGTAATAAGTCTCAAGCACATCTACTGCTGTAGGGTAGACCGGCTCCTCGAAGCCCAGTTCAATATAATCCTGGCTATGGAAGCCTTTAGGGGTGCGGCGGAAAGGTGGCGGAGCACTGGCACACTGTTCCCACCAAGTCCCGTAAGCTCTAAATACTGCCGTCTGAGTGAAGTCCCCCGAGCTGGGGTAGACGTTGGGTACCCCAGCCAGGTTCCACATGGTGTAGGACATGCTATTCTCACTGCCATAGTGAGAACTGAAGTCCAGGACCTCCTTGGCATACTGCTCCACCTCCACACTGACCGGCATCACGGCCCGCTGTCCAGACTCCACAGCCCGCCGGCTGGTCAGAGCCTCGCCTCGAGTCCCACTCCTGGAGCGTCGCCGCAGACAGATATAGTAAAACATGCTCAAGAGGGTTAACATAAGGAACTCTGGGGCTGATGGGGGCAGTGGGGAGAACGGAGGTTAGAGGGAGGAAGAGCCTCCACCTACTGGAAGGACAGCGGCTCAAGGGATGGGGGTGCACAAAGCGCAGGCTAGAGGCCCGGCTGCATGCATGACCTGTAGGTTAGGCAGAGACAAGCACAAGTCAGCAAGACAAGGAGTACAAGTAAACTAAATTCTGAAAGCTTTTTCCATATTTATGGAAACAAATATAATATATATTATACAACATGGAGGACGCCAGAAACATCAAGCACTGGGGTTTGACACCCTTGCTATAAATGTCCTAAGCATCAATTCATTTTAATTTGTTGACTAGTTTTTCCCAGTACAAGTCAAACAGGTATCTTTACACAGACGGGCTGCAACAAGCAATGCAAAATGACATGGCCTTAAAGGAACAACCTGTGGTCCAGATTTGGTTGCAGCTGTCGCCATGGTCATGCTGCACTACACCCTGCTACATTCTGCTGTGCCCTGCTACATCCTGCGACATCCAGCTATGGCCTGCTGTGCCACGCTACACCCTGTAACGCCCTGCAGCGCCCTGCTATGACACAAACTACTACTACTACCATTTTATAGTCACTGCTCCATTATCTTTTATATATGTTATCTCCATAACATTTTTATCGTGGTTTACCGTTACACCGTTAATCGTTAAATGACAGTGTACTCTGACAGGGTGATAGTTACCCAAGCTGTAATACTGTCCAGTGTTTTGGCGGCTGAATAGTACTGATGGCAGCCATGGAACACACTATACTTGTATGTACACACCAGCCAACTCAGGAACCTTTGGGCAAGAAAAAAGAAAATATTCTGCAAATGGATCAACCTCAACTCTCATCCAATCTGTCTGGCCACTACATTTAATCAACATCCATGGGAGCCAAGGGATTGGCTCCCATACAATGCAATGAGGGGAACCCTTTTGCCATGACATAGCCAGGTCCTACACCAATCAAGTCTACTCATCTGAAAACTTTTACAAACAAAAAAATCAATACCTGTTATGTGTGAAAGCTTATTGGGATTGTTGGTTGTTCTGTTTTGCATGTAGGGATTTAGGAGTATAATTGCATTTGGGAATATTATGATTCAATAGCAAACAAATGCAAACTATTTACACCTGCAATGGTTTCTCAATGCATTTAGTGCCAAAGCAGTGATGAATGACTATACTCATGTGAACAACTGACCTACAGTTAATATATATGTTTAAAATATAGAATGTTGTCTATTTATAAAACAGCTATCATATATTTTGACTAGGTTTTATAGTCATTCGACGATTAAAGCGATTACGAAAAACTGTAAATACTGGGGCAACACTCGAGGAAAACTCAATTGAAGTTGTTAATGTAGCTAACGTTACTTTTAACCTGGTTAAACTTTAGCATGAATACTTTAATGGCCACTGAAATAACGTTAACACAATAGTTTATGTTACTGTTACACATACGGTTGAATTGGCACCTAGCAATTCGTCCTAGTCAATAAGTGTGGCTAAGGCTATACTGTTTAGCATTGAGTCCGTCCCTTCTTTGATTTTCTCCGTGTCCGGAGGACAATTGGCAAGCTAGCTAGCTCATTTTCTATATGTAGCTAGGTTGCTTGCTAACTAACGTTAACGTTAGCTAGACTGTCCAAAAACGCTAGCTTAAGGTTACTGAATTTCATTGAACGTTTCTAACGTTACCCCTCCATTAACTTACGTTAACATAAACTACCACAGAGAAAATGTTGCTTTCAGAAGACCATAGTTCAGTAAAAAACGAAAAAAAAGACTAGTAGGTAAGTAACATTAGCCAGAGAGTTGAGCTGCCTCCCCCACCTTGTTGTTTGTGTTCCTAAAAAAGAAGCTAACGAAAGCTAGCCTAACCTACCTACAGACAAGCTGAGCTGTCAAAACACAACTTTTAGCTTCCGTAGCTAGCTTTGCAGAATCAAGCAATCAAAGAGGACGAGACATAATTTCAATTTACGGTAAACGTAGCTAGATCGATGCATCCATTCATGGGGATGAATCCTCTTCTTCCCTTTAACAGGACATTTCAACCACCAAACCACATTCCTGCAGCAGTTTACCTTGTGATGCCTTCACGTACAGTCGGATAACGCATTCACCAACAACATCACCTGGAAGACGCTGTGAATACCGACATGTTGTACGCTATGGAGTTGTTGAGCCGTTTTGTTTACCAAAACAACAAAGTGCATTTGGCAAATGTTGTGTCGTCTGCTCAAAATAAAAGCGATTACATATGCAGAACTGCAATTTTGCCAGCGGAATGTCACATAACCATCAAAAGATTCATAGAAAGACGAAAGAAAAACTAAAAAACATACATTTTGACAGTGTTGTTCAAGATAAGTAACTTAATTGAAGGACGGAAGACGTCTGAAATTGGTGCAAGCTAAACATGGGGGAGCTACGTGGGAGAATTAAAGCCGCATAACTTCCGTAGAACAAAGTATCAAC